>NW_023614302.1:0-30000 GCF_013339695.2 Rhipicephalus sanguineus
GTTGTATTTTGTTCACGGTAAGAGAAACATTAATGCCACAGCTACACTGGCATGTCTGTTTTCAATTCTAAACAGGCATAATTTTACACAGACATATGGTTTTTACAACGACAGTCGTGGATATAATATTATGAATTCTACTGCCGGAACTGGTAAGAAAATATATACTCACTTTCCTTGAATATAAGGTAGCTACTATTTAGTCCAGAAAATGCAGATCAAGTTGCAGTGGCTACATTGTATACAGCCTGTCTCTACATGTTTCTTACCTTATCATAGTTAAGAAATTGTTGTCATTGCCACACTCTTTATTGTCATCAGTGTTAGTATCAACACCGATAATGTTAGATTCGTAGTGTGCACGGCGTTTTTATTTCGGTAAACTATCTACAATTTTTTCATCGTAACAGCGCGCACACACGGACACAGAAGATTAAGGAAACGACGACACGAGCGCTGCAGCGCTCGTGTCGTCGTTTCCTTAATCTTCTGTGTCCGTGTGTGCGCGCTGTTACGATGAAGATATACCAACTTGCCCAATTATCCACCTTACTACAATTTTTCTGTTATTAAAACAATTTCAATGTATTTTACCAAGTCGTGTGGCTACAAAATTAAAGATGAAAAATTCTCCGTCTCTTTCGAAGAGAACTGCTCATGCTAGAAATTAGTAACTTCAGAAGTACATTTTTAGGGCGCGGCTCTCAGGCGCCCGTTCCCGCGTTGAGCTGCGTCGCCGTTGGCGTCGGAGGCGTAACCGAGCGAACGGTTATGTGCCAACAGAATTGGGCAAGCCCCACTACCGTGTGCAACACGTGCGAGTGTCAAACGAAAACGAACATGTGAAAATGAGAGAGAGAGAGAGAAAAAGAAACAGAGAAAATAAGAAAGCAATAGAAAGAGAGAGGAAGAGAAAAATAGAGAGAAATAAAAAGAATAAAAACATAAAAATATAGAGAGGCAAAGAAAACCATAGAAAGAGAGAGAAAAGAACAGACACGAAAAAGAGATAGAAAAAAAAAACAGAGAGCAAAACAGAAAAAGCCAGTTTCACCGCAAGGGCAAAGCAATGAATGCGATAGCAACAAATTGCGCTGCGGCAACGCCGCTTCCACCACTGGCGGCTGCCGGGTATCTACTAGAAATGACTCACACAAAAAAACATTTTTTTCATGACGTCACTAGTAAGGTCAGCAATAGAGGGAAAGAGGCGAACTGAGTGGAGGAGGGTTGCCACAGAAGCCCTCCTTTCCCACATCGCATGCCCGCGGAATGTCTTCGTGCTATCTTGCAGGTCCGCTGGCCGCTCGGGCGACGCGGCCATTCTTTAAATTTCGTTATACATCTTTTTAATTTTGTTCGTGTGTTGTGAAGCGGGCAAACTAAAGCTGACTGATTTCTCAGTAAGAGAGAACTCGATCAACACAAGTAAAATTTAAATCTTTTTTTTTATCACATGTTCCGTACTAAAAAACAGAGACATCCACGCAGTGTGAAAGTGTCAATTTGCAAAAGCAGCTTTAATTCACAACTGAAATATGCACGTAATGAGCAAACATTGAACCCAGAATATCCGAACAAAAGCGAAAATAATTAACAATCACGAGCAGGCCGCGTCGTACTTGACTCATTCACGTATGTTATGACGTCGAACATATTTTCATTACAGAACTTAGTACCAAACAAGAGAGAAGTTCAGGGGAAGATGGAGGTTTGAGGCGAGGAGAAATCGTTGAAAAGGGAATGCCGCTGGAGACGATGCTTCGACCAGTTGACTTGTCTTTGTCAGGCCAGCAGCATTGCCTTGACGAAGAAAAGACCACATGTCGAAACGTTGGCTCCAGCGAACTTCCCTGTCGAACTATTTCTCAAAGCATCAGTGAGTCTCAAAGCATGTATGTCATTGACAGTATTAGAAGTAAAGACTCACAAAGTTTCAAACTGGCTACATGCATTTCCATGAACAGGAAGGAGCCTACAATTTCTTTACATCATTTGAACTACATGGCAAAAGTAAAAGATGAACAAACTGTGTCGCCGAGCCAACACGCATTCAAGCCTTCCTTTAAACGTATTTTGCCGGCAACTGGTAGGCTGTCATCATGACGAATTAGTCTAGCGACACTGCGCTTATGTCAGTCCAGTCAAGCTTGCAGAGAACTGGATTTACTGATGTACTCATGCAGAACGAATACCTGCTTAAATAATGGACCCAAATACTTGTGCTCACCCGTTGTCACTAGGAAACCCAAAAAAACCTCCGCTGAACTGGAAATGTCTGGGTTAACACACCACAAATCAGCGCAAAACATGTGATGTCACGATGTAGCCATCTTCGTGTAATATTCGATTGGCCTCCTCGACGTGGCTCCCTGCGGCTTCCGTTCGCTGCACGCCCCATCAAATGTCTTATCTTTCCCGTATTCATACTTAGTATGTCCCTCAACCGAACGACATAACCGAGCGCGATTGAACTTATGATATCGCTGAGCGAGTGGCAAGAGTGAGCGGAGGCAAGGGCTACGAACACAAGTTAACCAGATGGCGCGTTTCGCCCGATTTGAAATTCACAAAAAAAGAAAGAAAAATGACAAATGAACAAAAGAAGAGTTCTTTAAAGTTCAATCAAATTTCTTCATTTGTAAAAAGTCGTGAAAGACAATAAGTGCGAACATCCAGATCTTAGGATGCCCGGCAACCGCTACGAGCGCGCACGTTCCTTGAAACCGAAACTAGCGCTCAGTTTCCGGGGCCTGTTTTCGCTTCCATCGTAGAAAATGCATCCACCTGGCCAGAATGAATCCATGAACTTCGGGTCAGCAGCGGAGCACCGTAACCACTGCAGATTCGCCAGGTCAAAAAGACAAAGTGTAGCCAGAAAATCGGAAAAACTAGCCAAAAAGTAGCCATCTTACGCCAAGGTCAGAAAAAGCAGCCAAAGGTACGCTTGTGTCAAAGCAATTGCATTATTTTTATTAGAACAATTATATTTACCAGCCATTTGGCGAACATGTAAATAAGTACAATATGAACACTTTAAAATGGGAACTGCTCAGGTTGAAACATAAATGGTTGACTTCAGCAATAATTTTGAGAGTAATGACGTGGTGGCTTGCAAAGCTGCAAGAATGACGTTCGATCTTCACGCGTCTTGCGTGACCTTTTTAAATGGGCTCGAAGTAAGAGCCTTCTGGCGACAAGAATTATGAATGCGGCATGAGTAAGCCCGAAATCGCGATTCCTGGTAGTCAAACATAAATTGTAGTGCTTACCTTCGCAATCATTTCTTGCAGGGCTCATGTTGAAGTAGGAGCAGCTAATATTCCTGAGCGGCAGTTTGAACTTTCTCTCTCTCAAATGACACAATAAGTTCTTCAAACATTCCATTCCAAACGTCCTTCAGTGCAGGGCACGCTCGATTGTGATGTTTACTCCTAATTAGTTGGAAATCGCGTTCACCAAAGGTTGTGTGGAAACTCATGCCATTGGCGACCATTTTTTATGTATACCGAGGCGTTGTTGTGTCATACAGGTGTGAAAATAAATTTTGTTAGCTAGAAAACGCCATGGTTACCACGTTTGGACATTACATACTCGTTCGACAGCAGGTGCGACTTCACAAGATCTACATAATCTGTCAAAAATGGAGGAAACGAAAAGTAGCTCTAAAGTACCCAGGTAGCCCAGGCGTTTTTATGCCGCCACCGGCTTAAAAAAGTAGCGAAATTGGCGCAAAGTTGCCAAACCTAGCAAGCCTGAACCACTGTACCACCATCGCGGCTATTGGGCAACTGCAGGATTGATGCTATAGTGTGAATTGTCCCATATAAATTTCTACAAGTGAAGGCAAATAAAGCTAGATGCAAAAACAACTTTGTGCCGGCGAAAGACGAGCAGATAACATTCGCATCACGCGTGGGTTGCCCTGCCAGCTGTGCTACATCCACGGCTCACTTCAGTTCATTTGGTAAAGTAGGTACACAGCATAGATTTTCCTTCATGGTGCACAAAATTTAACCTTGGCTATCTTACTCAGCACCACTCATATTTATGGCGGTAGGTGTAAAAAACCGTTGTTGCCCGCAGGCGCTACTCAGTAAACAAAATGGGGGAGGAGGCAGCTGACCAATGAACTCTCGTACGCTACCTGGAGGTATCAGTCTGCGTAGTCGAGAATCTAGCTATGCAATGAACGGGAAGCTGAACCGATGGTCAAGCGTAATTTTATTTAGTAATGGCTATTAGAACCTAACGCATTGAGTGGAAAGCATAGGGGAGATGGTATGGATTACAAAAAAAACTCACAGGGTCCCTTATTCGTTCGCCTAAGACAACTCGAAGACGAAAGCAATCTTTTACCTTCTCTTCTCAGTCGATGCAGTGATCCTCCCCCACCCCGCTACGAAAGGTTTCTTCACTTAACATGATTTCACACTCCCTCCCGGACCGAAGGCATTCAAAGCTTTCTCTACGTCACCTGGTTTGTCCCTGCCTCCGTGATCGGCCCACCTAAACCAAGCGATGATGTCATGTGATGACGTCATGGTGACGATCACAAATTTTGCTCGTGTTTACTCGTGTTGACGCTGCCGATGCCGACGGTCAGTTTTCGGGTTTGATGAGGCATCTAAGGCTTTCGCCTCAAAATAGCCATATTAGACTTCATTGTCTGTAGAATTCAGGTGGGTTCGGCTAAGAAACAGCGCGTGTTTTGGTCGGTTCCCATTCCTTGCGTTCGCTCGGACAGAAACCTTTACAGAGAAACAATTTACTCAAGTGGCATGTGCTAACTTAATAATGTGCCAGGTCAGAATAAGCACAGCACCATTTCATAAAGTCTTTGCTAATAAAAATATTTTTTGGCAGATACAGACTTATGATGCGATTAGAAGAGGTTCAAAACTTATAAAAACTTTGACTTTAAAGAAGGTCGCACCAATTCTCGCGTTAATCAGTGCTACTGTTCTTATTCAATAAACAACACCGCGTTTAAGTGAAAGTGTAATAATAATGATGGCTTTTGCGTCCCAGAACTGCATCAAGCAAAGAGGTGATTTGTATGACAGCCCCACTTCTGTCTCCTTGCGCTCAAGGGAATGCAGATTACTAAATAGGCGATTCTAAGCAGTCTGCGTTCTTTGATCTACTGCTTTGAACGAGCATGCGCCCAAGATCTTTCGCGTCGAGTACAGCGTGTGTCTATTTTCAGTAAACTTAGTTGGAGTACAGCGCCCGTCTTGTCATGTATTTCTGCGTGCTTGTCTTCAAAGTTCAGCGCTGGATATCTTTCAAAAAGAACTGTGGAGCTTGCATACTTATGTATTTCACTCTCATTTCTCATTCTTTCAGCTTCTCCAAGCGTTTCCTTGGAATTTTTGGTCACTGGATATAAGTGCGCTTTAGTAAAAGTGACGTTTGGGCAGCAGATTGATTCAGGTAAGGGTTACCATTCTGTTGAGTGCTAGCCTGTTCCCTGCCTGACGTTTCACAAGCAAAGAGATGTTCACAATCGTCTTTTCGCACAGTTCATTATGTTTCTAGGTTGCTGGCTGCCACGCCAAGTATGCCTTCACAATTAAACGTAAAAAGCACATCGAGGAGCGAGATTAGAGCTTGCATACTGCATTAGCCAAGTACACTGTTCATGTGAAGAACAGCATGAAATGCGCTCACTTCATTTGGCGAGAGCTGCGTAGGTTAAGGACAAATCTGCGCACTAAGAAGTGGCACCACCTTGCAGTGGACTCAGAAGGCTTCTACATCGTTCTGGCATCCCATGCAGAGACACGGAACGTGTTCGTCATACGTGACACCATCTGCTGTGGCTGGACAGCCTAACGTGCACTTGAGAGGGACGCGACATGGTGAAGCAGAGGGAGGTAGTGTGATAAATACAGGTATACTGGTTAAAGAGCCAGTCTCTTGTATTTACTCTCGACAGGTGGCCACGTCAGTCCAGATGGGCCTTCGTTGCGTTCTGCGCCGGCTTCACTAGTTTACGCTGCGTCCTCCACACTAAGCTGCGAGCCTGGCCTAACTCGACTCTTCCCGGCCATCTTCTTTCCAAACATCCAGGAAACGAGGCCGAAAAATCTGTAGCGACCGTCCTTCGCACCTTCCTCTTTCTCCTCTTAGAATTCAGGTGCCCATCACCAATCACGTGACGAACACACCATCTATGAATTTACGGGAAAATTTCCTCCGCTTTTCGCTGAACCGGTTCTCCCATTTACAATTTCCTTGTACCTGAACTCTCGTCGTTCTCCCTTGATAGGGAGGCAACGACACAAACTGAGATGTCCCACAGCCCCGCCTCAGTTAGAGGCCAATTCAAACCGGCACGTATCCAAATTTGCACACCCTTAGTACGATGCTCCCTTCGGAAACACCCTCCTCGCTGCCCGTGGTGCTCAGCCAAAGCTGCCCTATATCAAATCACGTAGGCATGCTAGGCCATTACAGGCCTACCCTAATACATCATACAGCGGAGCAATGGGAGCTGTTGGCCAGCGAGAACCAGGACGATCAGCTGAGTTTGAGTGACCGCGCCTGCAGCGCGGCAGCTGCAAGTAGATCTCTGGACTGAGTGACGCCCTGGACGGAGCCTGGAGGCCTTGTGGTGATTATCATGCGTTGGACACTACCACTACTCCGGATCCATATCGCTTTCTTTGCATACATGGCTTCGGCGGTCGTCTCGAAAGAACGAAAAGCTACAGCAAGATTGACTTCATGACTGCCTACTACCAAATTGCTTTCGAAACCAGTGCACTCTCTAAAGACTGCAATTACTCTCCCACTCTGCATACTGGAACTTGTCCGCACGACGTACAGATAGTTAATGCGGCGTGAACGTTCCAAAGGTTTATGGATGAAGTTGCGCACGCATTGCCTTTCGTTTTTGTCTAGCTCAACGACATTCTCGTTGCACGGCCGCTACATAAAAAAACAACGAACAAACATGGTTTATCACTCCGTCACAGAAATCGGTATAACACGAAAGTGAAACGTGTTTTTACAAAAGTAGTTCAACCTTCATTGCGCATTGATTAATGAGAGCTTGCACAATATCCGCTGGCGTTTGGCGGTTATAGCACCGTTCGATGTGGATTCACCTAGGTTGACGCCTTGTGGCACATCTCCATCCCGACGGCTAACGTCAGTGATCAAGACTAAACCTTTGTGGTAGCTGAAGCAGTTAACATAAACCCGGGCACCAGCGTACGGTGAATCCTGCTCGAAGATGGCATCAACAAGCACTTAATGACTAGTGCTCGATAAGCTCTAATAATAATAATATCTGGGGTTTAACGTCCCAAAACCACAATATGATTATGAGGGACGCCGTAGGGGAGGGCTTCGGAAATTTCGACCACCTGCAGGTGTTTACAGAGCACCTAAATCTAAGTACACGGTCCTCAAGCATTTTTGCCTCCATCGAAAATGCAGCCGCCGCGGCCGGCATTCGATCCAGCGACTGTCGGGTCAGCAGTCGGGCGCCATAACCACTAGACCGCCGTGGCAGGGCTCGATATGCCCTAGCAAAACTCGTTCTTGGCCTAGTTTATTCGACATACTTGAAATTAAAAGGTTGCGCGAAAAAAAGACACGTTCACATGGCAGGGTACAGGGACAAGCGCAAACTCACACTGTTTATTCATGGGCGGAACCACTGAATAAATAGAAACAAGAAACTCCAGGATCACGTGTGCATACTCCAAGAATGGGCTACGAGAATGACACATGTGCAGCCAGAAATCCCCTCTCTCCACTGCAGAGTGTAGTGGAGAGAGGGGGCTTTTGCGCTTTGACGGCAGTTTAACTCGGTGGCAGCCGTTTTGCGACATGCTCCGACATTCCTTGCACGATAACCTGAGCTTGTCGAACACGGATCGCTTCCACTATCTTGTGTCGTTACTCGACGGAGCCTCTGCTCAAGCCGTCGCCGGAAGTCAGGTCACAGATTCATCTTACCTCGACGCACTTGAAATATTAAAACAAAGATTTGGGAACGCGAAGCTAATCGAGCACAAGCACCTGGAGAGGCTCCGCACACTAAAGCCCGTCAGGTTGTCGAGCGACGTATCAGCCTTGCGGAAGCTGTACTAAGAAGTACAAGTGAACCAGAGAATAGAGCGCTGCACGGGCCCGGGCCGGCCCGAACGCCCGGGCCCGACCCGGCCCGCGGGCCGGGCCGGGCTGTCCGAAGCGTTTTCCGGGGGGTCGGGCTTGAAAGTGCGGGCCTGGGCCGGGCCCGGGCTTGAGGCTACTGGCCGGGCCGGACTCGGGCCCACTCATTGAAAGGCCTAAGTCGGGCCTTCGACCACACACGAACGTTATGTATTGTATGGCCTAAGGCAATCTATGCCAAGATGAAGTCACGCGTGGAAAGCGCTGGCTCTTAAAAAACTTAGCAAAGTAAACAGAAAAACAGTTGAAGTCCTACTTTATTTTCTTTTCCACAAAAACAAGCATGGCTTCAGCGTGAGCAAAAATGAATTATACAAAAAACGGTACAATCACATACGGTAGCACATACGGTACAAGCACATACGGTACAATCTGTGAGTAAACAAATATATTTGATGCTCGCGTTTTTCGTTGTGCCTGTAGAGGCGTAGACCGCATTATATGTGGCTATCCTTCTGGTCGAATAGCTGATGTTAAGGCTTGTGTAAGCTTTAAATCACCTGGTCATGAACACGCGCGCCCTGGATAAGTTTTGTAATGAACGCCCGGGCCCGGGCCAGGCCCGGTCTTGGAACCACGTGCCTGGGCCGGGCTCGGGCTGGGTTCGTTCATGTACGCCCGGGCCCGGGCCGGGCCCGAGCTTGGAACCACGGGCCCGGGCCGGGCTCGGGCTGGTTCCGGTCATGTACTCCCGGGCCCGGGCCGGGCCCGAGCTTGGAACCACGGGTCCGGGCTGGGCTCTGGCTTCATAAAGCGGGCCCGGGCCGGGCCCGAGCCGAAAAATCCGGCCCGTGCAGTGCTCTACCAGAGAAGACTCGCGAACCTTGGAGTTAGCGCTATGTCATACGCAGCCATGCTGAGCGAGATATTGCGGAAAGTTATTCCCGCAGACATAGTAGTTCATTACTATAAACGGGACATCCTGGAGTCAGGTTCAGTTTTGACTGCTGCCAACAGTCCAGAGTCTTCGGAACAAGAGATGGAGCGTTTGCTGGAGTTTCTTCGCATAGAAGTGGAATGCCGAGAGAGAAGCGCACAAATCACGGCTCCACATTTGATGAAGATTTGTACCCACGATAACCAGAGCTCCCGGAAGATAGCGCCACCTCCATCGGCCGCGGTGCTTTATAACAAGACAAACATTGATTTCACCCCTTGCGTCTTCTGCCTCAAATGAACACAGTACCGAAGAATGCGCTAGCCACCTGAGCATAGTAGAGAAACGCAGTTTGCTCTCCGCGCAAGGTCGTTGCTTCAAGTGTACAGTGAAAGGACATCTAGTGCGAGATTGCCGCCGCAGAGTGCAGTGCAAATTATGTAAACGTCGGCATGCATCGGCAATGTGTACCGCAAGAGCTACTGAAGGTACTGGTACAGAAACCGAAAGTACTTCGGATGCTGCTATGCATGTAGCTAGGAACAATGCGACTTCTGGACTCGCCAACGATGTTCTGCTTCAGACTTCTCGCGCTTGGCTGATGACACCGACGCATTGCTGCTACGTACGTTGTGTTCTGGACAACGGCAGTCAAAGCACGTTTCTGAGAGAAGATGTTTGCAGGAAGCTCAAGACTCCGATTTGGGAAATGGATTTGGTTATCAGCGCGTTTGGACGAGAGCGATCCCAACTTACTCGACGTGCGAAGGTTGTCACCGTTACGCTTCGGAGCCAACACGACAACACTTCAGTACAGATAGAAGCCGTTGTCGTTCCTTTCATGTGCGACGACATAATTGAAGATCCGAAAACGAACAAACTGCGCGCAGTCATCTTCGCAGAAGGCAAACCATTGGCGGTTGCAGTTCTCCTCCCAAGTGTCATCTGCGAACCCGGAGTAAGTCTCCTAATTGAATCCGACCAGTTGTGGAAACTCATGCTCAATAACAGCGAAGTCCGGTGGGACTCGGATAACAAACCGTTAATCGCCATTAAAACAAGCATCGGGTGGACTCTCCAAGGGCCATCGTCCGTCGAGGGGCAAGGCGGACAATATACCAGCAGCCATATCTGCGTGCTACGAGCAGACGTGCCCGAGAAGGAGGACCTCTCTTAGCCCTTACAACGATTTTGGGAGCTGGCTGTTATTGGCATTGTTGAAGAGCCATTTCCGAAACAAAAGACGTCGTCCTAGAAAGGTTTACTGAAATAATCTATTTCCGAAATGGTCGCGATGAAGTACCCTGGAAATCAGCAGAGTGCAGCTTGGTTGATAATCCCAATGTCGCCATTTCGCAGAAGGAGGAAGCAGAAGCAGTTGAACGTCACGACAAAACTATGAGGCAACACAAGAAAGACAGACATGCCGAGGAGATCGCCGAAGATAAAAGGTCCGAAGAAGTAATCCGCGAGGCATCAATGGCACCAAGAATCACAGGGGTTTGACACCTCTTTGTACGGAACAGGAGAGTTCTCTTGTAATGACCAACTTGAAGAGGGAGTTGTCGACCGAGGCGCTCTTTGTGCCAAACCTTCTGTCGCTATGGTAACGACGTTGGACGACGTCCAAAGTCGTTGCAGCGCTTTGCTACAGCCAGACAAGCACAGCATACAACTCATTGGAAACGTCATGCATCGGCGCAGTCTTCATGGTGGTGCTACACTCGCTGAGCTACGTGAAAAGTGCGGGCTTCTTAGAGGACGCCAGTGTGTTGAGAAAGTGATCAGTGAATGTGCAAGCGATTCCGACTGAATGCTACTTCGACACCAACAGCACATCTTACAAAAGACCGAGTGCCCCGATCACAGCCGTTTCAAGTCAGCGGCGTCGACTTTGCTGGGCCTGTGTTTGTGAGCAGGGATTTTAACGTGAAAGCCTACACTGTTGTTGTTCCATGTGTGGTTGTTAGAGCAGTTCATTTAGATTTATGCTGTGGCATAACGGCGAACGCATTTTTGACATTTCTGTTTGTATTCTAACAAAGCTCTGACGTTCACGACAGATAGTCGAGAACTATACCAGATTATACGAGGCTTACTAGTTCATGATTTCTGCGCAATGACACAAATAACGATGAATGTTGTAGCTGAACGTGATCTGTCGCGGGGAGGGTTTTGAGAAAGGACGATACGGACGATTGAAAACTGCCCCAGTAGAAGTTTAGGGAAAGGGTATTGAAATTGTCGGGGCGGAAGATGTTGGAAATTGCGCGCGGTGCGGACAGAAAGACGAAGAGGGGTAGTGGAGTGGGGGCTGAACAGGGTCTTGGACTGTACGCCACGTTGGGACGGTATCGCGCAGTGTGCCAATAAAGGCTGCAGAGGAGATTTCCCACATCGTTTTGCTTGTAGCGTACCTCTTGCTTGTAGCGTACCTATATGGGCAGTAAAACCCAGATGATAACCCCAGTTTCTTTTCGATTGTTTTGAAGACGGTGCCAAGCTTGCCGTCTGCACCCCAAGTCAGTTGGCTTGGGCTGAAGATTGCCGTTGCGAGTGCTTCATGCCGCTTGAGTTACGTTGGCGAAAAGGTGGTGGAGATAGAAAATTGCAAAAAATTATATCTTGAGAAAAAATATAATGCCCTCTTGTAACTTCGCATACGTTCAGCTAATACGTAGAGCTTTCTAATGAGGTATATCATGCACATGTTTAGTCTGACCACCAAGGCGAGTGTTTTACCGTTGAGTAGAAAGATTTTTTCAAAAAACGCCATTCGCATTTTTTTTTCAGACGATCTTCTACACCTTCAGCGCCTAAATTATTTTTATTTTGTGGCATGTCGAACAGGTCACCATTACATATTTTATTTGTGCCCTTTGAATTCGCCGTGTTCCTGGAAAAAAATACTGAATTTCGCAACTTTATTCAATTTTGCTCGTGCTAAAAGCCCTCGAAGAATTGATATACATAAACAAGTAATTATTTACACAATTATATTACTTCACTGGCTTGCCGCAAATACCATTTTATCGAGTACATCACATAAACGTCATTTGAAAAAAATTGTTTGATGCCCTCTAGCTCAGACGGTGCAAAGCTACAAACTCTCACAAATAGGCGGGAAAATTTTTGGCAGCCGAAATAGACGAGCAGAACAGGTTTGGACTTCAAGGAAAACGTGGAGATTTTTCAAATCATATTTGTGATGGTCGGAAAAACGCTAGTTGATTTGGCATGGAATGACCTTATTCCATATTAAGGTATTTCGGCGTCTTTATTGTTTTTGCCATGCACTGACATTTCAATTAAATTTCCTTAATTTTCATGACACCCTCATATCAGACGCTCCTTCGCGCTATGGTCTTTATTGCACTAGATAAAAATCGTGTCCCTTGTATGTGTATAGATGAAAGGGCATACGCATGCTATATTTTTATTTCACTGTTCGTTAATTGCTGAACTTTAGTGAACTTTTGTATTGCTTGGTCATAAACACGCTGTGCATCATTCTCTTCTGTTCACTTCCTGAACGTGTATCATGCCCCATTATACGCAAATATTGGTTTTCGGAAACGGAGCAATAAAGCGAGACTAAAGATATGGATTTATTTTTTATGTTCTGGTACATGCTGGCCGCGTGCATTCAAACGCACGGCGCAACACGAGCGAATAGACAAAGAACACGAATGCGCGAATAAGCCCAGCACGCGCGCACACACACACGCACACACATGCACACACACAAGCGCGCATGCGCGCACGCAGCAGGCGATAGGGAGGCGAGGAGAGAAGGAGCCGCCGGCTTCTGTACCTCTTGTCATGACGACGTGAGCAACGTAAGCCGTACGAAACCGGCCCCATCTTGCTTGATCCCGGCCTGAAGGGCCGTAACTGAAGGGGCCCTTGGCGCTGACGTCGGCCGAGCATCTGCATTTAAACAACCAATGGCAGGCATGTGAAGATTCACTCTACTGTCGGAGCGGCTCTTTCTCGTGCTGGACTTTATCGACGTAACACTTTCGGCGTAAGACTATCGTCGCTCAGGCTTTCTCTCAGCTCCGATGTGCATTGGTGCTTGCGACAGTAAAGCCACGCCTAGAAATGTTTCAAGAGAAGCTTGTATTGACTGACCTGCGAAGCCGGTGATGATGTTTAAAAAAAAACCCTGCTCACTTACAGCTGGCGCGCACCAAAGAAATAAAACTAAACAAATTTTCTGTACGGGCGCTGCGGTTTACAGCCTCCCCGCCCTTCCGGCGCTTGACAGGGTAGTCTGGACACATAGCAAACAGTGTCACTCTGTAATCGTGTCACTAAAAAAAATGTGCGGCCTACAAGTGTACGAAAGAGCTTGCGAAATGTGTCGCAGTAAAAAAAAAATTAGAAAATGAGCACGGTCTTTAGAAAATATGACATGCGTGATTCGAAGGGCCACTTAGTAAATTCTACTATAATGCGCTCGGAAACACCTTGTGCGACCGTGAATTCATTTGCGGAAACACTGAAAACCACTGGGGACTACGTCCTGGAGTCCTGGAGTGCCAGTTATCAATAACGCAGAAAAAGTAACAATCTAGGGCTGAAAGTGAACAGCACATTTACAGCAGAGCTGTTATGGTCGAGGTTCGCCGTGTGTTGTAGACAGAAAATTATCATGATCATCATCATCATAAACTGGCACACGCCCTCTACATCACCCGCTTCATTCTCATCCTCTTCTGCATCGCTTCCAGAACACATGCGCCGATTTTTCCGCTGTGGGATGCAATAACTCTAATGAGCGAGAGAACGAGTACAGAGAGAGAGAAAAAGTTAGTAAAGAGAAAGAAAGAGAGAAATTCTTGGCGGGCAAAAAATTCTTGGCG
The DNA here is from genome assembly GCF_013339695.2 of Rhipicephalus sanguineus. NCBI lineage: Eukaryota > Metazoa > Arthropoda > Arachnida > Ixodida > Ixodidae > Rhipicephalus > Rhipicephalus sanguineus. The sequence goes on from NW_023614302.1 coordinate 13,936, forward strand.
TGGCGAGATTCGAACCCGCGTACCCACTATCCGAAGGCGAGCGTCGTAAACACTCGGCTATCCAGGCACGCTAGCAGAGCATAGCATTGTATTGTATAGCATAGCAAGGGGATGGGAAAAGTAACTGAGGGTGAGGGGGAGGAAAAGGAGGAGGTGAGAGAGTAAAGCATAGCATAGAAATAAAGAGAGAAACAGAGAGAAGAAAAGCAAGAAACACAGAAAAAGAAAGAGACAAAGTGTGAGAATCAAAGAAATAGAGAGAATGAGATAGAAAGGGAGAAAGAAAGGGATGAAAAACAAAGAGAGAAAGCGAAAAAATACACTGAGAAAGAAATAAAGAAACAGAACAAAAGAGAGGCAAAAACAGCCATCATAACCATATATAGTATAGCATAGCAAGGAGTGGGAAGAGAGAGGTGAGAGGGTGAAAGCCTAACCAATCCAGGACTAGCTAGGTACTCAGTAGCTCTGCTGTGGCCCAGCCTTGCGTGACTAAGTACAAGCTTCGCTAATTTTTTTTCTTTTGTGGCTTGAAAATATTTCCATAGAATCGGAAATTACCATAGCGCTGTCGAGACACCTCTTTGTGTTTCAACATTTCTTACAGCTTCCTCACTGAATTATCAGAACAGAAATAGTTTTAATTTTGCTGCTCTACCATACATTGTATGAGCGCGCATTTAAAATATACACTGAGTAGAACAGTTTAGCCATGTATACATCGCCGATATCCGGCTTCATTGTGAAAGGCGGATGCCAAATGTGCCAGGCCCTAATGTACGAACGGTCTTTGTCCTTGATATGCACGAAAGAGACAGCTCGAATTAAAAAAAAAAAGCCTCGATGGTAAGTGACTGTTAACATTATCTGTAGCCATCATGGAATAAGGTTATACTAGATATATAAGCATGTGCTTGATTTTATTATATCTGAAATGTGTATTCGTTCGAAAGTTCTTTCCCTCCCACGCTTTACTGCAGAAGCAATGTAATAAAAACGTCTGCCTTCTGATACAACAAAACGCTTATGATCAGAATATTTTGTGTACAGTATTGTTGGAGAATTGTATTCGTGGGCATCAGGAGCGTAGCCAGAAATTTTTTTCGGGGGGGGGGGGGTTCAACCATACTTTGTGTATGTTCGTGCGTGCGTTTGTATGTGTGCGTGTATATATACGCAAGCAAAACTGAAAAATTTCGGGGGGTTTGAACCCCCCAACCCCCCCTTGGCTACGCCACTGGTGGGCATTTAAGTTAAACACATCCTGAGTCTCCTCTTGACAATGTGCAATAATGTTAAAATAATCATTGCATTTGTCGTTTCAGGTACCTCGCATAAAGACGCACAGCCCTCTACTTTAAAAAGCACTAAGCACTCCATGTGCGCGATTTTGGTGAAGCACGCTTATGTCAACGAATCACAACCGTTTTGTCAACGCGACTTCTATGCACGATGCCAAACCACAACGGTATACGAGGTATACGACGAAAAAGAGTGCCGCACCACCCCAAGTAAAACACCGCACTGCTAGCTGGCACAAAATTTCAAGCCTCATAGGGAGGACCGCCAGGGGGCGCCGAGCAGTGAAGACCTACTGTCACTGCGCTCCGCTTTCTCTAAGGTTTTCAAGGGGCACGATCGCTCAAACCCATCTACAAATCGTATATTCTACTTCGTGAAGTTTCGAGGATTGCGTAGATATCAAGATCTCGGGCCAGGACCAACTTTACGAGAAGAAACCATTGCATGAAGATTGGATGAACATGTCAAGACGCTCACCATAACGACAACGGCCGGCGTCGCGCGTCGCAAGAGACCCTCCGACGTGCGGGGTAAGACGTTGTGTGTGTGTGTGGGCGCATGGACTAGCAGTCAGTGAACTTTGAACACTTGCTTTGCTGCCACGGCACAAGGACTCGAGGTGAGCGATATTCACTTCACCTTCGTGAGCTTTTGTGTGACGCGACAAAAAACCGGCGGAAAATGTGTCAGCCTAAGAGCTACGACTAACTCGGCAGAAGCGGCGGCCACCTTTTCCTTTATTCTGCCAAGCATGACTAGCCGGGCTTGATCGCCTTTTTCGCCATATGGAAGTCGATGAAGAGCTTCCCGGCCCTTCTCGGACGCCGGAACTACTCAGCACCGACGCGGACGCGAGCGGAGTCGCGTCTCCGCAGACAAGTTCCCATGAAGAGCCGGCGTCTGCCGACGCGGCTCTCGGAAACGAAGCTAGCGACGCGACCTGTTTGGAAGGCCGCGCATGGACTGAGGACGCTTGGCATACCGTCCTCTCGCGCAAGAAAAAGAAGAACCAGTTAAAAAAGCAGCACTCCCAGACGGAGAAGGCTATGAACCCGAACGAGCAATCGAAAAGCGATCCACTCGCCGAAAAGAAAAAAGTCAAGCCAGGCAGGGTTTCCGACGGATGAAACGACGCGGCCCGCCTCCTCTGCCAAAAGAGGATATCAAGGTAATTCTGAGGCCGCATAAGGGTCTCTGGGTGAAAAACATATTGGGGCTGGAACTCTCCAGGGCTGTGATAGATGCCTGCCAACGAAGTTTCAACGGCAACGACTTTCTGTTGCGGATTCACCCAGGATCAAACATTGTAATCATATCTACGCCAAGCGTGGAAGTGGCGAGTAGGCTGCGAGATATCCGCCAATTAAACATCAGGGGACAAATTCACGCCTTCAATGCATACGTGGCCGACCCCGAAGGCGTCCTGCGGGGAATAGTTCACGGAATACCAGCCGGAACTTCGCAGGATGAGCTTATGGAGAACCTACGTGTTCGGACGCAAGGGGTGAAGATTGAGAGAGCAAGAATGTTGGGTTCGTCAAAGACGGCGATTATCACATTCACGGGCAGCGTGCTGCCGCGGAGCGTATACATAATGGGGGCCGAGTTAATCTGCTACCCATACAAGCCAACAGTGCAGGTCTGCAAGATATGCCTCTTAACCGGGCACCGCACGGACGTTTGTCCAACTCCAAATGTCGACGTGTGCCTCAAGTGCGGGGCAAGAGAACCAACGCAAGGGCATGACTGCACCCCTAAGTGTGTCATCTGTGACGGCGAACACCCCACGGGAGATCGTCTGTGCAAGAAAAAACTTAAGAGCGTTGCGCCTCCCAGAAAATCGAGGATAGACCAGACAAAAGAGAGGGGAGGTCAACCTGAATGGACCGGCGATGTCATGTCGTCTGGAGAATTCCCTCAACTAGAACTGCACAAGCCTCGATGGTTCAGCTCGGACCGGCAGGAACAGCGCCAGCCGAGATCGAAATCCCGATCCCGATCGAGATCCGATCAAGGTCGCGATCGAGATCCCACTCAAGGAACCACTGGCAAAACAACAACAACACGGCACCTCCGGCCTCCGGGAAATCCAGCCTAAAGAACCAGACAATGGGTGGAGGGCCTCTGGACAGGGCGGGTTCCCCCCAGGAAACAGAAGAAGCGCAAGCCTCCGGCCGGACAAATACATATCAGGTGAGCTTTGCGAGGGAAGTGTCTTCCAATGCTCCAATAACAGAAAATCCACAATATAAGAAAATATTGGAAGAAAATAAGAGGCTGACCCAAGAGGTCAAACAACTCAGAAAACAAATGGCCGAAGAGCGTAATGATTTACAGGCGGCAATATCTTCATTGGAGAGAAGGCTAGAGGCTAAACTGCAACCACAAGATTCGAAAGGGATAGCCGGAGGGTGTAGTGAGAGCAAAAGAGAACGAACATCAATAAAACCCGCGAATTCGAGGGGAGCCGCGTCGTCGGCTGAAGTAGGACAAGGGAGAATGTTCGAAGGAACCCCCACCTCGCACCCAACAGTAAATAATTCCGACCAAATAACTCGGCAAATACAGGCGCAGTTGCAGGAAAACAGGGAAGGTATAGCTAACGTTAATAAACTCCTCGCCGATTTCATGATGGAGATAAAATCTTTCGTCGGAGAGGAATTAAGAACTCAAAGGCAGGTACGTAATGAAGCTGTGGGCAGCATGCAGAGGGCAATGAACAAGCGCCCTCGCTCGACCTCCGCTAGCAGTAGCAAACAACCAAAGGCGGATCGCGACGACGCGGAAGCTCCCATACATCATGGCCAAAAATAATTGGAAAAGTGTGGAACAATTAGAGATCTGGCAGTGGAATTGCCGCACTTTTCACAAACGCGCAGCAGCACTCCAGAGCTATGTAAATTCGGCACCAATTCCACCTGATGTGGTATGCTTGCAAGAAATTGGTCCCAAAATGGTGAAGCTGCAAGGATATTACGTTCTTCAGAGCCCAAATTATCCCCGCATAGCCACGCTGGTGAGCAAGATGATTGCGGCAAAGGCAGAGTACGTCGAAAGTCTCAAGATCAATCACCAAATTATCAGTTTATTCCCCCAAAAGAGAGGCAAACCACGGACTATAATAGTCAACGTATACAGTCCTCCAAAAGACAAATGCGATGACTTTAGCGAGCTCCTCGCTGAGGCGTTTAAAGTCGCAGGCAACAAGGACCGCCTTTTGGTTTTGGGTGATTTTAACGCACCCAACACCACATGGGGTTATACGAAAGACTCACCGAAGGGAAGGCGTCTCGAACACGCAGCGTCTAGGCTAGGTCTGAGTTTAATTACTCTCCCCACCGCGCCCACAAGAGTGGGCAACAGCGTAAGTAGGGACACGTTCCCAGATCTCACTTTCACCTTCAACATCAAAGACGCTTCCTGGACTAACCTGCAGGAAAATCTCGGAAGCGACCATTACATCATTAGCGTCTCTCTTTCAACTCCAAAAATGCGCAGAGTGATAGGTGACGCGACGATCACAGATTGGACAGAATTCAGGAAACGAGATCCCCCACCCGACTCTGTACCGGACTCAATAGCGGACGTGGTCGGAGTACATTAAATCGGTGCACGCAAATACAACAAAGAAAATAGCAAGAACCATAGATGCACCGGCAGTAGACAGCCACCTGTTGCGCCTATGGGAGACCAGGCGGAGGCTACTGAAGCGGTGGAAACGTCAAAGACTGAATAGGACACTCTTGCGCAGGATTGCGGCTCTGGCAGAGGACGCAAACGCCTACGCAAGCAAATTGGCAACCGAGGGATGGGTCAGGTTTTGCAGTTCACTTCAGAACACACTAAGCACTGCAAAACATGGTCCATCCTAAGGAACATCCTTGAGCCAGACAAATCCAAATCCGCGACCAGCAGAACACTGCAGAAAATCGCGGAAGACTTTCCGGGCACGGACGACGACCTCATAAAGGCTCTCAAGGAGAGATACATTGGCGAGAGTCCAACAACTAATTCGACACATCAGATGAGTTACTCGGGAGCTAAAAATGAGAAACTAGACGAGCCAATAACAAAGGAGGAGGTCTTCGCGGCAGCCCAGGCTGCCCAGAGGAATACGGCCCCCGGTGAAGACCAAATTACGAATGCGATGATCGGGAACCTTAGCGACAAAGCCTTAGAAGGCCTCACAAAACAATTTAATGAGCACTATTGGCTTAAAGGGAAGATCCCTGAAGAATGGAAAACGGCCAAAATTATAACCATTCCAAAACCCGGAAAGAGACCTTCCCTACAGGCGCTCAGACCTATATCACTGACCTCATGCATGGGGAAGCTCTTCGAGCGGGTCATTCACACCAGACTTCAAAATTTCATAGAGGACAGGGGGCTATTCCCGGCCACCATGCTGGGCTTCCGCAGTGGCCTCTCGACACAGGACGCTTTCCACCTGTTACAGGAAGAGGTCCTCAAAGGCATTCCCAAGGGTGGAGAGCATTTGCTGCTTGCTCTTGACTTGAAGGGGGCCTTTGACAATATCTCTCATGGAGCCATACTTTCAGAGCTAAATATAATTGGTTGCGGGGAAAACATATTTAACTATATACGGGATTTTCTCACAGAGAGGAAGGCAACAATTGGTATTTCAAGCGTTAGGTCTGAACCTTTCCGAATGCCAAACAAGGGAACGCCTCAAGGAGCCATTATATCTCCTCTGCTATTCAACATTGCCATGCGTAGACTCGCGCGGGCCTTGGACTGTGTCCCGCAGCTGGGTTATACCCTCTATGCGGATGACATCACTCTGTGGGCCACGCGGGGGTCTCTGGCCAGCAAGGAGCAGACTCTGCAGGAGGCGGCACTGGCCGTAGAAAACTTTGCCAGAACCAGCGGTCTCAGTTGCGCCCCCGAAAAGTCGGAGGTGATCCGAATACATAGCAAACGCTACAAAAGTAACGGGAAAATAGAAATTGAAATCGAAAATCAGAAAATTAAAGAGGTCACCGTCGCTCGTATCCTGGGCTACTGGGTTCAGAGCAACGGTAGGGCAAATCACACTATCGGTCTCCTTAAATCAGCAACCAAACAAGTGGCTCGGATGATTCAGAGGATCACCTTCCACAAAAAGGGCATGAAGGAAAGCGACACTGTGCGTTTAGTGCAGGCGCTCGTAATGAGCAAGTTGACTTACAGCTTACCATTCCACACGCTCAACAAGAGCGAGGAAGGGCAAGCGGACTCTATCATAAGAGGGGCTTACAAGGCGGCATTGGGCTTACCAATAGGCACTCCGACAGACAGGCTGCTCGAGATCGGCGTGCATAACACGTACGCCGAGCTAAAGGCAGCTACATTAATCTCTCAGAGGAACCGTCTCAGCCAGACGAAGTCGGGAAGGGAGATCCTGATAAGGGCGGGCATTCCACCGCACCCGCAAACTTGGACGAGGTGCTCGTAGAAATACCAGAACCAGTCCGAAGGCATATCTCGATCGCTCCAATCCCTAGGAACATGACCAAAGAACGACATAAAGAAAGGAGAGAGGAGCGCATAAAATGGATCAGAAAATTAGTCAGAGGCAATGAGAACGTGCTATACGTGGACGCTTCCAGATATAATTGGAAGCGCTCAGTAGTCACAATAGTGAGCAGCGACACGAGAAGCATGGTATCCAGCGCATCCATGTACACGTCTTCGATCGCCAAGGCCGAGTGTTTCGCCATCGCACTGGCGATTAAAAATCGAGAGCGAAGTGTCGGGCAGGCGTACATCACCATAATCTCGGATTCGCAAGAGGCGTGCCGACTGTTTACGAAAGGCCGTCTCCCATTAAAGATTTGCAACCTCTTGGGAAACGAATTGAAAAACACTTATAGGTTGGTCTGGTGCCCGGGACATGCAGGCCTAGAGGGTAACGAGAGGGCGGACGCTCTAGCTCGAGCGCTCACGAACCGAGCGGAGCACCAGCCTCCCTCCCAATTACCACCACTCCACACTACACACGATGGCCTTCGCGAGGAGGAAGACAGTGACCCTGCTCGGATGGCTCCGCGAGAGCTTCTTGCTCATCAGCGATGCGCACGGCAGAAATATGGCGTCCCCCACAAATCTCTTAAAGGGGAAGACGCAGTGGACCTCCGCAGAGTTCAAACGGGGGTCTATCCAAATTTGTTGCGATTGCACAAAATTTTTCCGACGTTGTATGGGCGCGATTGTCCGTGGTGTCGCGACTCGCCACCAACCCTCTACCATATCTCATAGGGGTTGCAGTAAAAGGCCAAATAAACTCAACTGCCTACAGCATAAGTACCACATAGAAAACTCTTTGGAGCAATGGGAGGCACTCCTCGCTAGCTCGGACCCGGAGGTGCAACTAGCGCTCCTGGACCATGTCCGGCTGGCGGCACAAGCCAGTGGAGCCTTGGACATGGGGCCCCACCCATCTAGCTCCTAGACCCCTTCCCTTTTCCCCAATAAAAGTTATTCTTCTTCTTCTCGGTCGTAGGCTTGTCGGTGATCAGCCGTTTCCGATAACGCAATTGAGGACACTTGTATATTGCTACATATCTTTGTTGCTGTATATGAACACATTAATGTCGCTGTTGTGCTGCTACGCACGTGGATGTAGCAGAGGCGTAGGTCAGACCGCAGGCACCTGGGGTCCGGGCAGGTAAGTGTGCTCGAGCGTCATTTCGTGCTCTGTATACCATGTCAGAAAAAAATTTTGGGGGGTAGCTGGCCACGATCCCGGTGTGCCCCCTCCTCCCCCCCCCCCCGGCCCCTGCCTACGCCACTGGGAGGTAGGTCAAATGCCCGGCATGGGGGAAGGAAAGAGTTCAGAGGGAGCATTGCGCAATACGAAAGAAAGAAAGAAAGAAAGAAAGAAAGAAAGAAAGAAAGAAAGAAAGAAAGAAAGAAAGAAAGAAAGAAAGAAAGAAAGAAAGAAAGAAAGAAAGAAAGAAAGAAAGAAAGAAAGAAAGAAAGAAAGAAAGCAGCGTATTTGCGTGCTTCGCTGCAAATGTCGTCTAAAGACGATAGAAGAGGCGCTGCGTGAGATATGGACGCCATCTCGCAATACGTCGGGAAACATGAGTGCCGTGTTGCGGGCTGGTAGTCCCGGCGCAGCAGCAGGCGAAGACCGGCGGTGACCAACGCGATCGGCGGGGATGCCAGCCAGCCCGAACACGCGGTTTGGCGCGAAGCGCTGAAGCAGAAGAAACGTCCGCACTCAACGAGTACTCTCCACACACTCTTTTATGTACACGTCGCCTGGGTAAAGCAGGAATGCCAGAGCGGCGCCCCATGGCATTCGTACAGTGCAATACAGAACCGAAACCGAAACACAACAATGAGCTCGTTCAGAGGACACGGAGGAAGGCAAGTTTCAGCGCAGTCGTATTTTCAGCGCAGCTTAAGAAACTAGGGTCTTTAGAATTACGCATGTATGCATTTTCTATTAAAGGAACACACCACCTAATACTTACCTAATGAAGTTGCGCCTCAGATATGCGTAATATTTACTTTTTGATCGACAACGTTCACAAGTATGAACAGCCGTACCAGTTCAAGCTGGGCGGGCGGTAAGCAAGTGGTTCAACTTTGGCCGGGTGGCTGATACGAGTGACCTGCCGACAAACAGAAAGACAGACAGACCAAAATGGGCCTTTTTCAGGAGGGCTGTCTGCGCATGCGCAGCGGCGGTGACGACACGCGCGCCATGTTTTTTGAGGGTCAAAGCGTGTCGACAGGAGCGAAGTGAACGCCACCTGGCGTGGAAGAGTTGCAAATTTTCCCGAAAAATACCAGGCCTCCGACAACGTCTACCGGCACGAGGCGGGCAACTTCGGAGGCCATGGACCCTCAGTTTCGATTTCAGCGATCTCCACTAGAGGCGCTGTTCAGACGTGAAAAAGGCCCATTTCTCCGCTTATGTATCCCAAGAACAGGGTTGCCACGGACTTTCGAGTAAATGTCGCCAAACGACGAGCAAAAAGTCGCCAAAAGTCGCCATTTTTTTACAAATTTCGCCAGAAAAGTCGCCATTCTGGATATGTGTGGTAAACCTAGTAATAAAAATTTCCACTCACGTATAGCCCCGTAGAATACAGTACCATCCAAGACCCTGAAATTATATTGACGTTTCTCGATGCCAGTCGTATCGCCCGCTTCACCATGTGAGTGCATAGTGCTGCTTTTCCGACTAGCCGCAAGATGTGCGTGGTGGCGCGAGGGTGAATGAATGAAACGCTCATGATATCATTCCAGCCCTGTCCGCTCGTTTCAAAGGTAAAAGTGTGGTAAACCCTGGGCGAAAACCATGAAAGCGTTCTTTGTAGACAGCTTTACGTACCCTTATATAAATAAAAGGATTAAAATGTTTATTGAAGGTAACACGACAGAATTCTTACAGCAATCTTACACCTTTTCATTGTGAACTAATATGATACCGGACGCCACCAACCCTTTCTTATAGTCACCTATATCTACACGCGTCAATCCGACGCGTTATTAATGATCAGGTTGACGATGTAAAATGTTATATAGCAATTATTTTCATTGCACACGCTCACCGAGAACACTGGAAAATGCCTCAATATTCTTTATTGCACAAATAGCCGTGTATCCACCTCTCTTCGCTATTCCAAAGCAGTCTTTGCGAGCTGAATTGGGGGTACCGCAACAGTGAATAAGTCGCCAAGAGATTCAGAACATTTGGAGCTTTGGCGGAACAATTGGTCGGAACACGTGGCCAACCCATCGTCTAGCCCCTTCAGAAGCGACACTTTAGAGAAGCTTAAAACACCTAAAGCCATAAACTTATAGACACTGCCGCCTCGCGGTTTTCAAGGCAGTCCGCTGACTTACATTTTGCTAAAATGTCGCCGGGGGACGTTCCAGTACCTCCTGCATCTAGACGAATTGAGGAGATGCACAGGAGTTACAGGACGGACAAACCGAATGACGCGTAATGTGCACATTCTACTCGTGGGTTCAAAACCAAGAAAAATACAGAGAATGTTGCCGCTTATTCATTGGGAAGACACTAATCTTAGGATGCCTAACTCAGTGGAGACCTAAGCCGAAAATCGCCAAAAATTCGCCAAGTCGCCATTCATAATTTTAGGTCGCCACGGGTCTCTCAAATTCGCCAATTTGGCGAAAAGTAGCCACCATTGGCAACCCTGCCCAAGAAAGACTATCGTCTTTAAAAGTAATAAGCCAGGCAAGCACACGCCAAGCTCCTTGCCGCCATTCTCCCGGTAAGGGCACGGCTCCTGAATTTATTTTAGGTTGTACCCTTCCCTAGAACCTTGTTGACTTGCGGCGTTGGCGCGCCGCCTTTCAGGTTCTTTCTAACGTTAGCCACCGTCTACAATGCCCCTTCTGGAGCTGCATCCCGTTATCACCGTAACGGACCTTTGGAATCAACTTTTCACAACGACAGAATTTTCCTGACGTGTGCAGTGCTCCACGCCGGCTTTAAAGTTTGTTCTGTAGAGTGATTTTATTCCACCAACACGAAATATTTCCACAACGACTTCTTAGGAAGTTCCCTCTTTGCACATTTGCTTTGTATACCACCGCTGATCTATCTATCTATCTATCTATCTATCTATCTATCTATCTATCTATCTATCTATCTATCTATCTATCTATCTATCTATCTATCTATCTATCTATCTATCTATCTATCTATCTATCTATCTATCTATCTATCTATCTATCTATCTATCTATCTATCTATCCTATCTATCTATCTATCTATCTATCTATCTATCTATCTATCTATCTATCTATCTATCTATCTATGGTGTGCATGTTGTATTGTATAAAGCAGAGTCATGGTACCGTATGTATAATTTTCTTGCATTGAAATAGGAGCGCATAGCGAGTATTCAGGAAACATTGGCCAATGATAGTACTATGCTGGTAAATACAGTGTACTTCACACAATCTAAACAGTCATTTCAAACATTTTTTTATCCATCCTTCGCATGCTGGATGGACCCCCATATTTGCAGCTCCCGTAGGTTTTAGCGTGAGTGCTTTCTCTATTAACTTCTTTAGAAAACTGCGGACATATGAAACACTGTGACAGTGTAACGGGCGCGTGATTACAACACTGTTACTCCTCCGCTTGACGGAGTTTATTTTGTTTAATTTCTTTTTTCTATCTCTCTCTCGCGCGCCGTTCACGGTGATCCAGTTTCTCACCCGCCGGCGGCGTTGTTCCGAGATACACTCCAGTTTTTTTCCCCCCTCACATTCGTCCAGCCGGGCAGCCGTGATCGTATAGTGGTTAGTACCTTGCGTTGTGGCCGCAATAACCCAGGTTCGAATCCTGGTCACGGCAAATTTTTTTAGTATCAGTTCTTTTTTTTTTTCAAAGAAAAAAAAAGGCGCTCTGCATTGCGCAGAGGACGACGGACGGGTGACTGGCTCTCGGTTGCAGTTCTCTCACACGCGCGTAAAATCTGCGGCTGATTCGAACCACCGCAATTCCCTTAATGTTGCACTCACGTTACCTATTGTAGCCTGCACCGTGTGTCTCTTTCACAGCTGGGTCCAATTTCATCTCTCATTGATAGCTTTCATAATGGTGATCACCCGCTTCGTCCTTCCGGGCAGCCGTGATCGTATAGTGGTTAGTACCTTGCGTTGTGGCCGCAATAACCCAGGTTCGAATCCTGGTCACGGCATGTTTTGTTTTTTCAGTTTTTTTTCTTTAGTGTCGCTTATTTATATCCGTCTAAAACACACTATATCACACGAAGCAACATTGACGGGTAGCAGTTTCTTGTTTGAAGTTCTCAAACGGCCGTTCGCAACTTGCTACTTTTTCAAACAGCCAAGATTCACATAATTTTACTTTTACGTACTTATTCCACTCTCTGCACCTCCCATGTCGCTCCTCACGTTAGTTCCGATTGACAGCATCCATGACATTGATTACAGGATTAGACACTTTCGTTCTTCCGGGCAGCCGTGGTCGTATAGTGGTTAGTACCTTGCGTTGTGGCCGAAATAACCTTCGAATCTGGTGACGGTAAAATTTTTATTTATTTTTTATTTTTTCTTTACGCACGAGCAACCTTATTCGCCGAGCACGTGTGCTGGAATAATCTGTTAAATGCAGTAGATAATGGCTGTTTGAACATATTAATTTGTTTCATTATCTGACATCAGTGTGGAAACGTGAGTTCCTTCGGCTATCACTCATATTCATGAGATTATGCCTCGGTTTTCTTGGCCCGCGTCAGCCAGTTAGCGCGCGTGACGGTGCAAGTTGTAGCGAGCGCGGGCCAAGAAACCATCGTCAACTTATCGGCCTACCGCTGCAACGGAGCCGCCGAGTCGCGGCCGGCCGCAGCTGATTTCGTTCGCTCAAACCATGGTTGAGGGCAGCATTCTCGCGGCGGGCGAATGCGCTAGTCACGTGGTTCTTTTTGTATTTCGCGGGCTTTCCTTGCAGCTTGGAAAAAATGGTATACGTGAAACTTTCTTTATCGCAAATAATGAAACTGGGGCTTCTGAAGACGCTCTCGAACTTTGCAAGCCGCATTTATTGCCTACAGTCAATATTTAGCAATTTAATTAAATAATCCTAATTAACAAATTAGTTAATTACCAAACAAAAATTTGTCTGCAGTGCGCAAGGTGACTGTCAGTAATTTGCAAGTTATTTCACTCGCGTGCCTCTACTATTGTATTTTTAAACCCTTGGCTAAAGATAGCTGGGACACACGGTATATATCAACAGTACTGAAAGTTGGGCGAGTTGGTACTCATTCATGACTTCTTTTGCGCAAAACGTACACGGACACAAGGAAAAAAGAGGCAGACTACACTCTATATATAGCAAGCTTCATAAACTGTGATGTGCGAGTCGTTTCATTTCGAAAGCCCTATTTCACGCCTGCCAGTGCAGTTGCGAGGTACCCACTACGCACACGGTCTCTTATACATTCGGATAAGTACGACTCGACGATGAAAGCCATCTTCTTCTTTTTTTCTTTTATTTCACTATTGCTGCAGTCAGCGGCACAGCTAGCAGAATGGTGGTGCCGTTATCACTGCTGATGTTGGCAACTACGACTACGCTTTTCTGTAAATTGTAATTTGTAAAAGGGGCACGTGAAAACTCGCTATCCCTATCCATAGAAAACATTCTGCACTAATCTATCTATCTATCTATCTATCTATCTATCTATCTATCTATCTATCTATCTATCTATCTATCTATCTATCTATCTATCTATCTATCTATCTATCTATCTATCTATCTATCTATCTATCTATCTACCTATCTATCTATCTATCTATCTATCTATCTATCTATCTATCTATCTATCTATCTATCTATCTATCTATCTATCTATAAGCACTCAGCTCTGCAATGTTGCTTATAATGTAGCGTGCATGGCGCTGATCAGCAATTGCGCGTCGAGGAAGTCTGAATGAATGAATGAATGAATGAATGAATGAATGAATGAATGAATGAATGAATGAATGAATGAATGAATGAATGAATGGGACAACTTCATGGTCGCAGGAAGAAGAGAAGGCGATCAAGTCCGACGGGCCGCCAGCCGACCTGCCCATTGCCGGTATTGCCGCCTGAGGAGCTCTTAGCAGCTCTAGGAGTCTAAGGCATGGGCCAAGGACTTTCAGGTACGTCCTACGGGTCACTCTGTTCCGCTTCGTTGTTTATCAGTACCGAATAACCTTGGTATGCCAAGTCCAGCTCCGATGCTTCCATAGTGAGCTGCAAACGAATGCATCGATGAAGTCAAAGGAGTTGAGGGCAAGTTCCATAGACTTATGTGTATCGTTACTGGCGGTATGTTAGCGTACAGCGGCATCTTGTAGTTTAAGCATTATACTATTTTTACACGATCCAGCATAATAACAAGATTGATAACATGATTGATTGTAATACATTTTTTATGTATGTCGCTTGTTTTCACGCCCAACATCTCGTAGGAGCAATCACTTGTCACAGCTGACAAAATGTCATGAGCTAGCACGTTTGTATTTCGTCTGGTATATGCATTCCTGAAAAATTAGAACGAGTAGCCGGGGCCTACGAGGCCCCGGCTACTCGTTCGCTCCTGCGTTCAAAATAACGAGGAGCACTTCGGAATGAACACCACATTAAGGCACTCAAGAGTTCTGTCGAGTAGTTCCTTCGAGTACAGTTGCACAATGCAAAATTCTCAAGTCAGAACAACCAAGTTCGAGACAGTCAAGGAAAAAATAAAACACCCCAAAATACATGTCAAGTCATAGCAATATGCTGTGCACTACAGTGTAGTCAGAAACCTTAGTGTCGGGTAGAATATAAAGAATGCTATATTAGTTGACAGCATACACACGCAAATACCTGTTAATTTCTTTGCCTTTCTACGGCCCTTATGTGTAGCGGTTCTTATGTACGCACAAAGAAATATGCGTCTATACAAAATGCATGACCCACAGCCTTAAGCCTTTCTGAGTGTTCTCACAGGGAAAAAAATAATAAATCATCGCGGAATTCGCCGTGTTTGAGTGCACCTGTGGTCTCGTTGAATACCTCACGTACAAGAAGAGCTCATATATTAGGAATCTGTTTGAATGTAACTGTAGTAAGAGTCTATATGTGTGGTAAGAGACTATGGCCCACAAGAGGGTACGCAGAACCAGAGACGACGACGACGGTGTGCGCGAGGGAGACGCTCGCGAAGCTCGAGAGCGGCAGAACGTCGCCGGGCTGAAAGAACGCGACCAGGCAGCCAGAGCGCCTGCGCTTCCATAAAGCTGTCAGCGGTCGCACACATTGCACTTAGTGACTGGCACTGTCTTTCCTTCAGAAAAATCCTGAGTGCTGGGGAACAACCTTTCATGAACTGTTCACATATGATCAGTTCCCTTAAGCCAGAATAGCTTCTCTCTGTCTTGCTCATTTCCATCCAATGGTCAAAATATCCCGAGAGTCTTGCAGCATACTGCAGGCCGGACTCATTATCCGCGGGTTTCGCTTTGCGGAATTTCTCCCGATAGCCTTCTGCAGTGTACCGAAACCGCTGCAGTAGCGCCGCTCTTAATTGGTCATAATCTAATGCAGCTGTCGGATCCAACCGGCCTATCACAGTCAGAGCCTCTCCAGTCATGCATAAGCTCAATGACAGTAACAATATGCAGAGTCGCAGCTTAGCCATTTCACCAGCAGCGTGGGGCTGGGAAGGCTGGGAGCTAGTGGCGTGCAGGCCGATATAACTGTGTATTAAGGGAGGCGCATGAAATGAATCGCTGTTGTGACAAAATTTATATCTGAAGTTTATTTACGCGGGGTGCATTCTTGCAGGGCATTGCATGTCTAGACTGCATTCAACCATGGATTATGGATGTTAATGGATTCATGCGGGAAGAAAAGGTGGCGAGGTGAAGGGGAGTCGTGACTGATTCCCCTGGCCACCCGCACTGCACGTACAGATGTGGCGATGATCAGCTGTTTAATAAGCGGAATTGCGTGATTGCACAAAAATCACTAACTACAATTAAAACGAGCGACGTGGCAAAGTCTCTTGAGCCACCATGAGCTAAGCTTTCATACACCAATATAAAAAAAAATCATAGTAAGACCGTCCAGATAGCAGTTGTACTTTGTTCGTATTATGCGAATAATATGCGAGAAAGCGCTGCAGCTAATACTACGCGAATAAATGCGTTGGGCTTCACAAAAACTCGTGTAACTTTTGCCAGAGTTTCGCTTTTAATGCTCACGCA
>NW_023614302.1:35000-46668 GCF_013339695.2 Rhipicephalus sanguineus
GCCCCCGAAGAGACTGGTGCCTTAAACCAGCGCTTTAGACCGCTCGGCCACGCTACCGACGTTCAGCTAACGTTGATAGCGCAATGTTCAGTAAGCAGAACAAATGACCGGTTAATAAGCAAAAATGTTTTGGCAGCGGTGGGATTCGAACCCACGCCCCCGAAGAGACTGGTGCCTTAAACCAGCGCCTTAGACCGCTCGGCCAACGCTACCGACGTTCAGCTAACGTTGATAGCGCAATGTTCAGTAAGCAGAACAAATGACCGGGTTAATAAGCAAAAAATGTTTTGGCAGCGGTGGGATTCGAACCCACGCCCCCGAAGAGACTGGTGCCTTAAACCAGCGCCTTAGACCGCTCGGCCACGCTACCGATACGGTTGAACAGCCAGTGACCGACTCGCCGTGCGGAGCCGCTCGCAATACGCGTCGCACGACAGACGACCTCGTCTGATGCTGCGCCTGTCCCGCCCTCTACCGGAGTCGCAAGAAAAGTCCTGGCGCCGTGCCCGTGGACGGCCGCCAACGTTGACTGCCGCAGCTGCACGGCGAAAGAAAGCACGTTCAGAATATTGTTATCGTTCGCAGGCCACTGCGACGGAAAGAGCGCAACGCAACAAGCAAGGCCGCGAACAGAATTCTGAGCAACACTGAACTTGGAGGGATCCGCAAAGGGGATCGAACAAGCGATACTTTTGCGTGGGCCCAACGTTTACACATCGCAACTTTACATCGTCGCGCGAGGTATATGTAAACTGGTAGTGTAACTTCCAAAGATACCCGTGTATGGAGTGGAGAAGGAGGAATAAACTTTATTGACAATAAATTGGAGTGGGAATGGGGGAACCAGGCTGGACGGGGGGGGCTAGATTGGGACCGAGGAGGCCGCAACACTAGCGGACCAGTCCGCCAGCCTGGTCTGTATGTGCCAGTTTGTGCTTCTTAAGGACCTCTCCCAGGCTTCTGGTGTATCGAGTAGTTGGCGGCTCGTTGCCACAGTCGTCATCTACGTATCGCGGGGACAACTAACGGCAAGCAAAATATAAAAAAATAAAATATGACGTCACTGCCGGAAGCGGTAGCGACGTCGCGCATTTGCACTACATGGCGCGAAATTGAAAATTTTCTTAATAGCTGACCTTTTACATGCTTTTGATAACTACGCGATTTTATTGCGATTTTATATCCCATCGAGGAAAACCACTGGAGCGAAACAGCAGCCTTGAGAGTATCACTTCGGCAACCTTATAGAGTACAGCGTTTCGTCACGAAAGGCGAGGGCATGCCGGCCGTGTGCCAGCGAAAGCAACCTGCAGTCACAGGAGCGGTTATATACACATTCCGTGAGCTATCGTCGGGTACAACTTTAGAAAAAAGGAGAGGCCCCGCCCATATGACCGAAGCGCGGCAGCCGATTGCCTCCGCGGCAAAGAAATAGTCCCGCTTAAAAAAAATTGTGGTTCTAAATCGCGTAATTCCCGGTACGTATAATACTTTCGTACCTTGATGACTGGTTTGATAGAGCTGTCGTGATGGGAATGCAACAGCACATGCCGGATCGCGAGAGAAAAATAACCCCGTGCCTTCTACAACGCTGCGCGTCGTCTGCTCTCTAAATTCGTTGCAAGGGACAAAAGTAGAAAGGGCAGCTCTGCATGGTTTTTGCGCTTGTTTACATGTACACGGATAATTTACTACTCGCTTCCCGAGCCTAAAATTAATCAGTTGCTGTTTAACAAATACTTAAAGGCACAATGCACTTATCGAAACCATCACAAACCTGGGGCGAGAAGACGACCGAGGCAGGAAAGGTAAAAGAAAGCTTCGTTCATCGTTTTAAATAAATACATGGATGCTTGTCTCCTGGTTTTAAATAGCAAAATATTTCTGCTTTTTTTTAGTTTTATGCTTTCACAAACTTATTTTCAAGAATGTGATGCATCTTATTTTCTTTTTCTTTCACGTTTTTTTTTCTTTTTGCAAACCTGCGATCTCGCGAGATTTCGCACGGCGTTCAGCGCGAGTTTTCCGCCATGGAGCCCAGCGAGGTGACATCGGAAGGCGATTCTTTGTTGCCGAACGAGCCTTGTGTTGCCTCGATGTCCACACCACCAAGGAGCGTCGGCAAGAACAAGAGCGGCCACATCCTCAACATCGATTCACGGAACATGATCTTCCACTGCTACACGTACTGGCGCAACAGGGAGCCCGAACGCAGCGTGGAGGACACGAGCAAGTTTGTCGCCGAGATGCTCGGTGTCAGCGAAAGCACAGTCTTCAAGGTGAGGAGAGAGGCCAAGGCTTCGTCTTCTTCGGGCGGCAATCTCTCGACGCCCTCGCGAAAGCGCCCACGAAATGCGGAGAAGACGCAGCACGAAATATGACAGCTTCACGTTGTGCGCGCTGAGGTCATGTGTGCACGATTTCTTTCGCCGCAACGAGATACCGACGGTCGAGAAGATAACCAACGAGTTCTCGAACCGTATGGATCTCCCGTCACTGAAGCGCTGTACTGTGCGGCGCCTGCTTGCCGAGATCGGCTTCAAGTACGAGAAGAGGTGCCGCAACTCGCTGCTTATCGACCGCGACGACATCGTCGAGTGGCGGAATCGCTACCTTCGTGACGTGGAGCGCTACCGGGCGGAAGGCCGAAAGATCTTCTTCCTGGACGAGACATGGGTGACGGCGGGACACACTCAGTTGACCGTATGGACAGACACCGTGGTGCAGAAGCGCGGACGCCTGTACGCTCGCGCAAATGGCCTTTCAACGGGTCTGAAACAACCCTCTGGGAAAGGCCAGCGCCTGATCGTCACGCACATCGGCAGTGAAGATGGGTTCGTAGACGGCTGCTTGGATGTATTCCGAGGGCGAAAAACAGGCGATTACCACGAAGAAATGGACGGCAATCGCTTCGAGGGATGGTTCGGCGACGTGCTGCAGAAGTTGCCAGCTGGTAGTGTCATTGTTTTGGACAATGCACCTTACCACTCCCGGCAAGAAGAGAAATTGCCGACGACGTCCTGGAAGAAGGAAAACATACAAGAGTGGCTGAATAGCAAGGACATCGCCTACAGCGCGACGTTAGTGAAGAGGCAGCTGCTTGAGTTGGTGGCATCTGTGAAGCCACGCTTTCTCAGCTACATCATAGACAACGCAGCTGCAAGGGCCGGTTGCGTTGTGCTCAGGCTCCCGCCGTACCACTGCGAATTCGATCCCATTGAGCTCGTGTGGGCAAAGGTGAAAAATGGTATCGCTGCGGACAACCGAGACTTTAAGCTGTGCACTGTTGAAGACATCTTGAGGGAAAAAATCAAGAACGTAACGGCGGAAGACTGGAGGAAGAACATCCGGCATGTGATGGAACTGGAGGCTAAGTTCCGAGTTGACACGTCTGGAAGTGACCATGTCCAGCCCATCGTCATCCAACTGGGGGAAGATGACACTGAAGAAAGCGACTCTGACTGCGAGCTGTCCGGCTTTGAGCCCCTCGAGGAAGCTTAACGGCTACCTATTAATTAAATAACAGCCCTTATCAGGGCTACCTAAATGTTGCCGGTGGGGATATTGTGTTCAGTCATCCACTCCGTGACCCCTCAAATAAGTAGGCAGTTCATTTGATGGCGTATTCCTTTTAATGGAAGTTCAATTCTGAAAGAGCAACGTCCTGCACACATTTTGCTCAATTTAACTACTGGCATGGAAACATGCTGAAATGCTGGCAAATCGAAATGCAAACATAATTATTAACCCTGAAAAACCATGTGGCGCCCAAGATCCTCATCCAGGCAGCCACTGTCCAGCTTGACAGGCCCGTTGATGAGATAGCTGCAGTCAACGCGAAATTGACAACCACTGTTAACAGCCTGCACGCCACAGCACATTAATGTGGTTTCATTGTTTGGGTATCTAGCTCATGCAAGTAAGGAACAATTATAAAACATTATTACTTTAGTGAAGCCCAAACTGCTCATTTGTGCAGCCATTGCCATGTTGTGGCGCCCTATGGTGAAGTAGCAGCAGCCGAGGCGAAGTTGACTGCCAATGTTGGCAGGGCGTATGTTGAAACGAAAACAAAAGTGGCTACGTTGGAACCACCGAGAAGCTTTACATGCCCCTAAAGGCCAATCAGTGCAGCCAAGCAATAACAGGGACACACCGTCGGCCCAGTTTACTCCATAGCATAGTCACTGTTAATTTCACTAAGCCGCTTCAAAAAATAATATCAAAGCAAGCCCAGTGCCGTGCCCCTGTTGCCCATTTACAGGTAGTTGTGACACCCTTAGTGTTCTTTATAGCCTGTTCAGATGAATAATGCCAATGCAAGCACTGCGAGAAGCAATTGTAAGCTTCAGGTCTGCCGAGGCAGTCATGTTGGAGCCATCGACAACCTTTACATGCCCCTAAAGGCCAATAAATGCAGCCAAGCAATAACAGGAACACACCGTCCGCTCAGTTTACTCTACAGCACAGTCACTGTTAATTTCACTAAGCCACTTCAAAAATAATATCAAAGCAAGCCCAGTGCCGTGCCCGTTGCCCATTTCCAGGTAGTTGTGCCACCCTTAGTGCTCTTTATAGCCTGTTCAGATGAATAATGCCAATGCAAGCACTGCGAGAAGCAGTTGTAAGCTTCAGGTCTGCCGAGGCAGTCATGTTGGAGCCATTGACAAGCTTTACATGCCCCTAAAGGCCAATAAATGCAGCCAAGCAATAACAGGAACACACCGTCCGCTCAGTTTACTCTACAGCACAGTCACTGTTAATCTCATTAAGCCACTTTAACACATAATAGCAATGCAAGCCCAGTGGAGTGCTCCTGTTGCCCGTTTCAGGTAGTTGTACCGCTCCTATTGTTGTTGACAGCCTGTTGAGATGAATAATGCCAATGTGAGAAGGCCCAAGGTAATCATTGAGGCAGCAGCCACCGTCGAGCTTGAGGGGCCGAGTGGTCAAATAACGATAGTCAGGGCACGCTTGAAAGATACCGTTAGCAGTCTTGCACTACAAACCACAGTCACGTCATAGCCATTGTTGGTAAAATAGCAGTAGTCAACTCCAAATTGAGAGCAACTGTTAGCAGCTCGCATGCCAAAGCACAGTCATGTGGTTGCACTGTTTATTTTGGTTATCTGGCTGAGGCAAGTAATGAAAATAAGAACAATTATAAAACATAATTTGCTTAGTGACGTCCATAATACTCATTTCGGCAGGCACCGTTGATCTTTACGGGCCCCATGGTACTTAATTGCAGTAATTGGGCGTACGCTTGAAAGGCACTGTTAGCATTCTGCACTTCAAATCATATAAATGTAGTAGCCATTGTTTAATTTGTTTATCTGACTGGACAAGTAATGCAAACACAAGCACAATTATTAACCCTGAATAACTCTGCTAGCATTTTCTGCTTTTTTTTTTTGGTACTGAAAAATGCCGAGTAAAGTTAGATGTTTTACTGAGGTACTTTGGCCGTCGAACAAGCCCTAGGCAAAGTGACAATCAGATTCAGACAATGAAATTGGTGAAGTAATAAATGGTGAAAGTTGCAAAAGCTCTCGGTACACTACTTTACTGTGCTCCATTCACTGAAAAATGCCTTTATAACGATGATAGCGTCAGACAGGAAATGACAGCCCACTGCACAATGTTATTCGTATTGAAAATCTGTACCACCATATGTGATGGGCAGTGAAACCTGTTTACGAAGACTGGAAGCATGAAAAATGCAACAACATAGCAAGGTGCCGTTTCACAATATGGCACCCTTTCATGTGCACTTCTGAAGAGCTGCCGCATGCACTGATGCATAAACACATGAACAAGGGTAAGAAGTGAAATTAGTGGGCAATCCACGGGATTCTTTTAAGATAATGTAGCTCTGTAAGCTTCTTGTTGTCACAGCTGATAGACCTATCTTTTTTTGCAAGTTGGTTAGTCACATTGTGGCAACAACACAAGAACAAGGACAGAAAAATAGGAGAAAACAAAGCAAATAGGCAGACTGAGAAGACAAGGTGGACGAGAGAGAAAGGCTTTAGTGAAGTCGAAGAGGTCAGTCGCGCTATTCAGAGGACTTGGTGCTTTGAATGAGATGACTATGAGTTTAGGAAATTCTGAAAAAAAAAGACGCAGCTGAAAGACAATTTACAAAAACAAACGCTAACATAAAATAAAAAGACAGAAAAAGGAATGAACACAAGCACGCACAGAAGCACGCACATATTTACGCATGCGCACAAACGTAAGCGCGAGAACTAAGAAAATCTCAAATATAAAGGAATGGGGGAGATAAAAAATATAAACAAACGCCAGAAAAAACGCACACACATTTACAGACAGGTGTGCGTAGCGGTATCATGAGTCGGTTCACAAGCTGATATATGTGCACGTTGTCAAATGTTTTTTTTTTTTTTTGTTTTTTGCACCGTTGCCTGAGCGGTCATAGGAATTTTTAGTGGCAACATATCACGAGAATGGAAAAGCAGCTCAGAGCTTTGTCATGGGAAAGCATAGCGAGCTCTGGCAGCGCACCTTATACGTGATTGTGTCACAGCTGGCATTCTACAGCTGGCGCGCGGTGAGCAATGAGAACCACAGAACGACGCGAATTTACGCCAAGTTCCCTTTTGAAGGCAGCGGTTTAACGGTCATAATTGTTCGACTTGGTCCTGGGGCGAACAAACATCTGACCGTTGCTAATTCAGCCACATTCCCTCAAGCAGCGCGTTAGGAGAGCAATCAATCGACGTTGCTACACAACACAGGAACAACGCAGCCATACCCTCGGCTATCTTATAACACTGCTGCTAACAATCGTTCGCGCTGAGCTGGCAGAAACGAATTTTTGCGTGGGAGGTCGCTTCCACAAATGTATTCCGTTGATGAACTCGTAGGTTTGTTCCATCCGCGTACACTTTTCTCATTCTCCTGAGAATGCTTCTGCTCGATCACCTCACCACGTCCGACGGAAAACACAGCGACACGGTACACGAGCACACCCACCGCTCACAGTAGGCACCACACAGCGCACTTTGGCAAACTTCCCTCGTCATAACTTCATTTCGGAGCAAAACAAAACACCATGGAACGAACACACACTATGTTTGCTTGCAGCGGTGTGTCGCCGCCGCGTCCCCGTTTTTCAGACGAAGCGAAAGCGCAGCGTCACCGATGCTCGGTGCAGTCTTCCTTCGCCGGATAATGGCTCAGAACAACACACGCAGTACAAATGGTGCATCGTAAGCTCGCAATAATATTTCCGGCATGACAGGCCACCAAAAACAGCTTAGGAATTCACTCTGACGAGGCATGCTCACAGCTGACGCGACTCGGCCGAGTTCGAAGCGCGGGCGGCCATCTTCTCCTTGAGCGGAGTCACCGGCCGTCCGGCTCCTGACGTCAGTCTAGAGCGCGCGCCCATTGGTGGAAGCGCATGTGCATCCGCCTTTGAGGTGCAAATGCCACTTTTTTCTAAAGTTGTACCCGACTATAGTTCAGCTTTCTGAAATGACACGCCAGTAAACAACACACAAGCAAATAAATAACCTACGGAAGATACGCACGAAACCACCGCGCAAAAGTGGACGATGCCTCGTTGACCCGACAATGCGCCGAACCAGGCCCAAGAAAGTCTCAAGTTACAGCCATCACCGATGGGGGCAAAAAAGTCGACCACGCCCCTACTAAAAAAAAAACATATGGTTTCCCCTCAAAAGCCTGCCCTCGTGAACGCACTGTATCCCGCAAAGAGAACTATCATTTTCGCAAAAAGTCTGTCCTTTCTTAAACAATTGAAAGATAATATTTGAATTCCCGTCTTGTGCGTAATACTTATGAGCACTAAGTTTGTGGTTTGGCGATTGCGATACAATAGTATTCAACAGACGTTCACGCGTTCGACGTCATCGACCTTCCATGTGGCTTCTACCCTGGGTTCTCTGACCAGTGACGAAGCAGAAAAGCTGCGCCGCTGCTCTTCGGCGGCCGCAGCTAACGCGCAGATGCGCAGTTAGTTTTCACCCGATGGTCGGCCTAGTCCGCTGCTTTCCGCTTTCTTGCAAACATTTTTTTTTTGGTAATTCGCTTATGCAGCCACATTGTAGTTAAGGTAGGTATTCGCTGTACTGCTGTATCGTGCCGCAGGAGCTCTGATACCCACGAAGTCATGGATTTCTGCAGGTTCCCCGGCAATGACAGGTAGATTCGTTTTGCTGATGCGTGCATATTTGTTATTCTTGTTGGGTGATTGCAATCTGATACTTTGTTGCCAATGTCAGTGTTGTGTATTTATGTACGTACATAGATTTGGAACAATTCCTACACGTGTTTGAATGCTTGGGCTTCTCTCAACTTCCGCTGCGATGTGATTTCTTTGCGCGAACCCCCACCTGCTTGCTGTCCTCAGCTTGACCGCAGTGTGTTGCAATGCGTAAAAACCTGGGGGTGTTAAGCCGTGCTCGTCGAAAGCAAGTGCTGAAATTCGAAGCTGTCGATATCACTCGCAGAAAAGGATAATGTTTTACGACTGTTTTGTAACGCAAGTTAGTTATTGTGAATGCTAACTGACGGGGCAAATAGGCGAGACACGCTTTCCTGTCCGTTTTGTCTCTGAAGACGAAGGCGAGCCGTTTACGAGCTCCCGATAATGGTTTGAGCACGATAGTTTTATTTCTTGCATTGAAAGAGCATTGCCGGTGTGCTGTCAATAAAAAATAGTGTTCTCTGTACTTAAATATGTTCTCTGTTCTCTGTACTGGTGCCAGTAGGTGTCCTTCAGTTTCCTGTAAACTATTACACGCCAGTACAGTGTTAAGGCGGGCGCTGAGGCATTGCTTCTGGGCGTGTGAATGCACTTAAAATAAGCGGGCTAAAGAGTACGAGGCACATCTTGCCCTACGCATGTCCCGTCCTCTTTCGCAACGTCGGCGCATTGTGCACAGACTACGTAGAAAAGAAAAAAAAAAAGAAACTCGCGAAAGCGGTCACTTTTTTAAAGCAGTTTTCGCTTCCGCTTTATGTTTGCCCAGCACCATTTCTTGGACGCCATGGGTATAGTTCCATGCGCTACCGCAGCTTATTTTTCGTACCGTTATCAAAGTTACAGTTTTTTTTTTTCCATTTAGTAAAGTAAAGTAAACTTTATTTGGGCATAACACATACAGGGTTTGCCCGCGAGGCAAGGCAAAAGGAGGACTTAAACCCCCCTGACTAAACTGGTTCTTTCTTCTATGGCCGAACTAAACACAAGACCACATCCCACATTAGCAGACTGCCTGCATACGCCCCCTCATTTATGGCGCTCGATCCAAAAGAAATGAGGCAATCAACTGTTTAGCCAAGTGTCAGGTAAGCCGTAAAGTAAATTTCTAGTTTACTTTGGCATATGTAAAATTAGGAGTATTTGTAAAAATTCCCTTGAGTTTTTGGTTTTCTTCATTTGTACCCTCCTCAACCTAGTCGCGCTTCAATCGTACGGCGGGCGTTGATGTCTGTGGCAATAGGTTTTCGACCACTTTACGTTCCAAGTTTCGCGACCGAAATAATATGACCTTGTCGTCGGGGCAACAGCTGTTTTCCTTGACGCTGTTTACTTACTGAGCCGCTCTGTAACGTATATCTTGTAAAAATATTTTATACTTGACTTTTAACTAATCCCATTTATTCATAGTTCCCCTTGGCGAAATGCGATTCAACATTGCAACGGCTTAGTTAATCACAGGCGCCATGTTGCTTCTATGCTTAGATAAACGTACAATGGCCGATGTTGCTGTGGTCTGTTGGAACGTTCGAAAAGACAGCAACAAACTGAAGCTGATGGCACCGCGGTGTGCTTATATGTTTCTATATTTCATCAGCCCTGAACGCAAGCTATAGACTTCTAAGACAAGCGTGTTTATTTCTTTTTATTGTTACTTCAAAGTTTCTTATATGGCGGTATCGAATCCCGGCCGCGGCGGCTGCATTTTCGATGGAGGCGAAAATGTTTGAGGCCCGTGTACTTAGATTTAGGTGCACGTTAAAGAACCCCAGGTGGTCGAAATTTCCGGAGCCCTCCACTACGGCGCCTCTCATAATCATATCTTGGTTTTGGGACGTTAAACCCCAGATATTAATTAATTTAATTAAGTTTCTTATATGGTGGCTAGTTTCTTACTTCATAAGTCAATGTTATCGACATCACCAGGACAAAAGCCCTGAAGATTAACGTATGCCAGCTTCGCTGAAAAAAAAAAAAAAGCCATTCAGGAACGTAGGCCTTAACGAGTGAATATCATTTCTTTCGCGCTTGTGACGCGGATATAAGGCTTGTATACCTAGCGGTAAGAACTTACTTACATGCGCTAGCGTAGCTGTGCTTTGATCATTCGGTACTCGATGAGCACTTACATGCGAACTTGGGGGAATGCACATATACATAACTGCAGTTATGCTATTGGGTATATTGGTAGGCGAGGTACAATGATAACACTTTGTGTTACTGTTGTCTAGAGAAAGTGAGAAAAGTGCTCGGAAGCATTCAATCAAACATTTATAGGACGGAGTTCATCCTCCGGTGAAGTTCCCCAGGTGCTTCATGTATTCGAGGTATTTCAGGGAGCCTTTATACACTCATACGCCCTCTACCTCAGCTTATCACTGCTCGGAGGCTGCACAAATCCGGTAGAGTGGCACGACCAGTGTGAAACGCGTGTGTCTATTCGAGAACCGGCTTCGAACCCATCAACAATGCGGAGATACCTAGCTCCCTTATGAGCCCAATTCTTCATCGCAGCCCTTAATAGCTCAGTAAATCGAATAAGTGAGTTATATCTGTTGAAGATGAAAGTTCTGCATTTACAATGTACGAAATGAGATTACGAGTACTATGAGCGTACCATAGGAGAGCGAAGACTTTACCCTAACATGGCAAAGCAACGCGTTAATTCATTAGGGAGAGCTTCGCAACATTTACAACGGCACAACGTTGACGGAACAGTGGTTGTTGTGGATTGTACGGGTCTAACATACGCAGATGTTCCGCGCATCTTCTCAGTGTTTGTTACTGTGATGGCCTACGTAATAGCACTGGAACTAGCGCACACCACACACGTCCACTAGCAGTGGCGTTCTATAAACAGAAATTGACAATAAACGGCATGTAAAAAGCAAACTTGAGTTCGGGTGCCCTTTAACTTCCTCGAAGCCACACCCGCTGTTGCGTGTGACTGCGAATGTCATTTTCGAGTTTTGGGGTCCGTACCTTTGCCTCTCGCTATTAATGTATATTAACGCGAATGTTCATTGCGAATAGCCTCTTTTGACAGAAAATCGATTTTTTGTCGCCGGTCGAGTATATCCTTCGCCATTTGTCATTGGACGCGATTCTCTGATTTCGTCTTGCTCATTAGACGCCGTCAACACATCGACTCCACACGTCATCACGTCAGCCGAATGTCATCCGCATGATATCACATCAACCGCTACGTTTCTTCAACACCACCAGATGACGCTGTCCTCCGACCCGGCTGCAATCGGCTGCAACGCTCTACCACGCTCTAACCACGCTTTCACTGAGTCTGATCGACGTACGCCCGCGGTGGATATCGTAACGGAGCACTCGACACACACAGCAAAGCACGCTAAAACCCTTAGCCTGGCGGCCATATCACCTTTAGCCTCGCCGGTTTCGCTC
>NW_023614303.1:0-39999 GCF_013339695.2 Rhipicephalus sanguineus
TCTTCTAGGCTGGAAACTGATTTCCTTAGCTATCGTGTGTATATGCTTCGTGCCCTCTCCACCAGAAGGGAGAAGGGGTGGGGGAGGGAGGAGATGCCACTGTGACGACTGGGTGAGTCATAAAGAAGCTACGTTAAAAAAAAAGGAAATTCCGAAAGGTCTTAAAGTTAAGGTCAGATGTGTTCTTGGTACCCTACCGCCTGAATATTAGCGAAATGGAACAGCATTCTAAAGCGCGTCTGTCATTAATAGATTTTAAAAGAACATTGCGGAAATCAACTTGCTTTAATCACCAACCAACTTGATAGCGTTAAACTATTGAAGAGGAAACTGAAGAACTTGCCCAGTTCGTAGAAAGTAGAAAAGATAAATTGCTGATCAAGGAAAAGCGCAAAGAAAATCATGCTACGAACTCTGGCCTCAATAATACGATAAAAACGGTAGAAAGCCCCGCAATCCCAGCCCAACACCAGAACGCCGTAGCGAAGTGGTAGACATATCACAAAGCTTGGCCTTACATTTTGTCCCACAAACAATGCAGTAACGAGTACGAGCTCCACAAAGATATAACTGAGTTTTCAAGACGTTGCCCATCAAGGAATTCTTTTTTGATAAGGCAGATACGGAAGACGTAAGCAATGACTCTTTGCGTCCGCCAAGCACTTGGACACCAGATACAGAACAATGCCAAGAGCTAGATCAATATATAAAACTAGTCTCAAGGGAAATTCTGAGCACAGCTAACGGAGTCGAAAGCCGAGAACTTAACTTACGCAGAACACGAGGTCTTGAACAACTTTCAAACAGAAAGGACATAGTCATAAAAGCAGCGGACAAGGGTGGGTAGTATAGTAATCTGGCCTATAGAAAAATATAAAAAACGAAGCTATCAGACAACTCAGCAACAACACGCACTGTCGAAAATTAGCCTCGGAGCCGACTCAAGAATGTAGTAATAGCATATAACATACGATCACGGATTTTCTAGCCAGGAAATTAATCACACACTCTGAGCACCGGTTCTGATGCCCAAAAACAAGCAAGCAGGCCGCTTCTATCTTCTTCCGAAGATTCATAAGGTGTCCATAGATGAACTGCTTATCGCGCAAATCCCGGGCAAGCCTATTAGTATCTAACAATAATACACCTACTGAGTCGCTATCAACATTTCTAAATCATCATTTATCTAAAATACAATCTAACTACCGTCTTTTGTTCAAGATACACCTCATTTCCTTCGAATAATAGATTCTATTAACAAAACACAAACACTCTCGGATCAGGCCATTCTGGTAACATTAGATGCCTGCTCCTTGTATACGAAATACCTATCGCTGAAGGGATTGAAGCGGTCTCAGAATCACTCATAGAAGCAAGCAAGCACATAATGCTGAAGTTACCTATCGTACCGAAACTAGTCCTGGCGCTAAATTATTTTGAACAACCGTTCCGCCGAAACAAACTTCCATGTACAGCCACAATTGCAGCACATGAGTGAAGTAGCTTCTTCACACTTTCGTGATAGCCTGTGTAAATCACGGTACTCGCTGTCCACGAAATCAGAGCAAGAGAGATCGCAAGTGATGAAGACGATCCACACTCGCGACTGGTGAGCAATCTGAAGAAGAAAGTGCGGCGCGGAGGGATGCAAAACAAGAGCTAAAGTGACCGTCAGAAATTTACACGGGTGTAACTCCCAGTAAATTGCGAAGCTTATTTATGAACTAAATTTCAAGTATTCATGGCGCAATATTAGCACCCTATAAAATACAGATTGATCTTTTCCCGCGTTGTTTTCTTGATCGCAACAGTAGACGGGCCTCCTTGCACCTGTGCAGTGAAAGTTTGCGACATGTGTTCTCCGAGTTATTCACCCCTCATGGTCCCCGCAACGTGCAAAGAATACCGCCCGCGACTTACCAGACAGGCGAGTTTTGGAACAATAGGGTGCGCCTTTTCCCCCCACGGGGGAGAGCAGCTTGAAAATGCACGACCATTGAAGGACGCTGCCGCCCGTGATGTCTGGACCGTCCAGAGGTGGACGTTTCGGCCACCGTTACCGGTAGCGTCGACGTCGAGGGACGCCGGCGTACGAAACGCCGGGAAAACGCCGGCAGAAATGCTCTATATGGTTCGGCCTTAAGCCGGCTACCACGACGTGTTAGATCCTCATTTTTTTAACGCGACAGCGTTAAAGAGCTCGTATCGCAGAAATTGCGCTGTCGGCGTCGGGGCCGTGGTTGTGAGCGAAAAATCATCATCATGTCCGTGACCGAAAAATCGAAAAAGCTGCAAATAAAATAAAATAATAAAAATGTGGGTCCGAATGAGAATCGAACCCAGGCCGTCTGCGTGCAAGCAGGTGTTCTACCACACAGCCACGCCTCTGCTTGGAGCTGCACTGAAAGTAACTTTCATGCTTCCCAGAATACGCGTCCTGTATACAGGTGTCCAGTACGAGATGTAATATCGCAGTAGTATTGCGTGGTACAAGTGTACATTGCCATAGGGCGTCACACCATGCCAATATCATAACGACTTCGTGGTTTAAAGACAGCCACCCATTACAAAAGGCGCACACATTAGTGCGCGTATTCCCTTAAGACCACGTAGTGGGAGCATCGCAACTCGAAGAAGTTTCTCGCGCATAATTGCTCCTGGTTTAAAGCATGCTACCCATTACATAAGGCACACGCCTTAGTGGGCGCATTCTGTTAAACCCTCGTAGTGTTTGAACTGCGCAGTAGGAACAGAATATCGCTATCGCGTTCAGCTCTTAAAGGCGAAGCTTAAGCGTCCCCCAATTTTTATCGTACTTTCATGAATAAATATTAATAAAGTAATAATAATAAAGACATGCTTGTCAAAGCATTGAATACACATTCCGATAAACATTGAATCAACGGTTTTTGCTAATCTCGAAGGCAAAATTTAACGCATCATTGAAGCAAATGCAAGTGTCGCACTTGACCGCGACACGATCCGTCATAGCGTGTCATATGGCTACGCATGTTTTTTGACAATTCATGGTGAGAAGAGCGTTTGATCTTGCATTCAAAGAACTGATAACTTCCCGTTTACCCCGTCGACAGCCGGGGGACCAGCAGCATCGATCTTGCGACCTTCGATCAAAGCACCTAGCTGGCTTAATTTTCGTTTTTCCGTTGTTTTTTAGTACTCAACAACGAAAAAGAAAGGGGGGCGGCCGGGAGGGAGGCCCTGCGGTGAAACTTGGCCCTATACCTAAGGAGATGCCCTGCACATGCGTGCTTCATGGTGCTTTTGTAACTATATAGAATATTATTCTATATAAACAAGAAAACTAAATCCAGGTACATTAGGACATTACACTTCTGTGATGCAAAAAAAAAGTGAAATGTCATATTGCAAGCTAGAGAAGCATAAAACATAAGACTTGAGGTAGCACTGCATGCTATATTGAGAGGGCTCAGTAGCCGGTCAATAATGCATACGTTGAGTTCGAGTCAATTGACACTTAGTTTTTTTAAAGTCAATTAATGCGTATAGAGTGTGAGTAAATTGGCGCTTTTACCTTTAGTCAATTAAATCTGTACCGAGCTGACCAATAGACAATGCGGTTGAATTGACTGCAATTGACTCAATACATGCTCGGTTCCAGGTCAATTAAAACTCAATCTGCATTTTTGTAAGGGATGGAAAAATTGTTCACGCTGTGTCACTGCCGCACCACACCACCGTTCAGAAATGTCCATCGTTCCGGCGCGCAGTTAAAACGCTTCTGTGAACGGGCGCCAGAAGGTTTTGGGGCCCTGAGCACCATGACGATGAATCAAAACATTACGCTGTTGTTTCTTTCAATTTTCCATAAAAATTTTGGGTATTCAATATTCGATCGATATTCGATGTTTTGGCTACTACTCGGCACTATTCGATTCGCATTCGAGGAAATTTCACTATTTGCACACCCCTAGTACAAAGGCGATCCGCTAGCGCAAGTGAGATACGGCCGCTTTTAACGAAAGGGTACGGCCGTGGCGAGCCTTCATTCATTATTTATTCATTTATTTGTTCAAGTACCTTAAGGGCCCACTAGGGCATTACATAGGGGGGGGGGGGGGACATACAACAGAACACATTTTTACAGATAATGAATAATTGCAGGTTAATACAATGCTATGTACAGAAATTCGTAGAACGTAACAAGGCAAGCAATACAACAAGAGTAAACATCAGATAAAGCATAATATTAATGAAAGTCACAGGGTTCCAAATAGGTTAGCAATGTGAATTAAACAAAGAAGGCTCAGCTATTGTAGCAATCCTGGAAGGTAATTCATTCCATTCCTTTATCGATAAAGGTAAAGGCGAATTTTTGAATTTTCCGTACGGGCGAAGATAGGGTTGATTTGAAAGCATGATCGGTGCGACTAGAAGTATGAGGTGGCGGTAAAATATGCGTTCGGGCAATGATGTGTTAGCGTGATAAAGGGTATGAAAAAATGATAATCTGGAAATTGCCTGCGCACAGCAAGCGGCGGCATATTCAGCTCTGCTTTCAAGATGAAACGCTTTGAAATCGTGAGTATGATGATAAGATGATCGAGCTGCTTTATTCTGGACGGCTTCCGTAGATTAGTAAGGGTGATCTGGTGGGGATGCCACATGGTTGACGCGTATTCTAGTGAAGGGCGCACAAGGAAATTGTATGCTGAAGCTGGTGTCCCTGTCAGCTAGATATCAAGTCGCTTCAGAATTGAATTTCGTCATTCCTTGGTCAAGTTGTCACGGGTAGTTCCGTATGACGTGACAGAGTGGTCGCTTTTCTGCGCGCCCGGCTCGAGCACGTTCGATATCGCCGTTAAAATTGGAACGAATATGTGAAATCACGTGCAACTTTTGCGATGTCGAAAAAATAGGGTATGCCATAAATGTCACCCACTACAACTTTCTATATAAAGAACTGCCCCGAAGGCAATAATTCAAAAGTAATAACGAGTTGTTGTTAATTAGTGGGATCGGTGCTGTTTAGCTGCGGCAAACTATCCGCCTAGACGCAGAGATCGTGTGAGAAAGGACAGTAGCCCGACTGCATAGGGTTGTATAAAAAATATGCGTGCCTAAAAAAAAACCATATATCGCATGAGTGGAACGCCGGCGTAATCGGCGTCAACACGAACGGTCCAAATGAAAACTGAGTAATAAAGGTTGGTAAAAGGTCAAGTGATACTCAAGCGAACGAATGAAGTGTCCATCGGTGTACCAAAAGTCACATGACGTCATCATAACGTCGCAAACCATCTAATTTGTGGCGTCGTCACATGGCATCGTCACTTGGCCAATGGAAGGTCGATACCGTAGTCAGTACGTGACTGCGTGCAACACCAGGTGAGTTGCAGAAAGCATCGGGGAGCGGGGGGGGGGGGGGGGGGGCATAATGCACCGACTGAGAACATCCGAAATTCTGTATGTCTTGTGAGAGCACGAAAAATCCTTGAACAGGGGTTGTCTTCGTCAACAAGTTCACGTGCCGAAACGTTGGAACCAGAGACAACCCCTGTTCAAGCACTTTTCATCTCTTCAAGCTTCCATTTTCCCCTGAACTTCTCTCACGGGTGCGTAGGCTTTCGCCTGTGCTCTTCCTAGAGTTGACTAAAGGTACTATCAATTTATGCACGCCTCACTTCTTCCTGTCCCCACCGTCACGATTATTGCTATAGCGCGAACTCGGGACAAGGACAAGGAGGCACACGAAGACGAGCGATAACTTCCAACTATAGGTTCATTGTGGAGGACACGAAAAGATATAGGCGACAGAAAACACTTGACAAAAGATGAGTAATGCAAAGAAGTCGAGCAAAGCAATAAATTCAAACAACAAAAACGAAAACATACCAAATAAAGAAGCCAAAGGAGAAGACCATTGAATTTATTGCTTTGCTGGACTTCTTTTCATTACTCACCTTTTGTCAAGTGTTTTCTGTCGCCTCTATCTTTTCGTGTCCTGCACAATAAACCTAGTTGAAAGTTAGCTCTCGCCTTCGTGCGCCTCTTTGTCCTTGTCCCGAGCTCGCTCCATAGCATCATCACGACATACCAACTAGCTCAAGCCGCCACCCACCATCACACTTGATCATACTTCATCGCTCTTTTAAGTGCGGAGTACTTTAGAGGCCCGGCCTGTCGTATGCTGTCGTATGCTGTCATCGTATGCTGTCATCGTATGCTGTCGTAGCTTGGCGTAACGCAGGCAAAACCACGAATAGCATAGCCATTTGTAGCATATTGAGCGCGCACTAGCGCCAAGGAGAAGTATTCTTCCTCTTGTTCTTGGAGCGCCGTGATGATCATATCAAGTGCGGAGCACTTTAGGGGCCCGAGCTGTCGTATGCTATCGTATGCTGTCGTCGCTCGGTGTAACGCAGGCAAAACCACGTACAAAAATAGGAAAAAAAGAGGAAGCAAGCGAGAATAGAGAGAGAGAGTGAAAGAAAGGGGAAAAATAATAAGAAAAATAGAAATGAAGAAAGAAAGACGGAAAGAGAGAAAAGGAAAGAAAGAGAAAAGCGAAGAGAAGCAAAGAAGGCTGCCCAGCTCCGAACTTCCTTCAGGCCCGGCACCACTAGTGCGAACCTGCCTTAATATTTTTTTTTCCTTTCCATTTTGCCTTGTGCAGAGTGAAAGGACTTTCGCGCTGAGGCTGAGCTCTCCGCCTTCTTCTTACAAATTTTCTCTCTCTCTCTCTCTCTAATGTCCTGATCACGTAAAAGTGCTTGACGCCACGGAATGATCAAACGCTATCGCATGGAACGCCTATGTCAATTCTCTGTGGCTGAGTCAGCGACTGCTGTGGGAGGAGCTTAAGTTTATTATTAGGTTTGGAACCTTACCGAAACGCCCAGAGCCAGCTTTTGTAGAGCTTACTGCGTAAGGCGCGTTCGGTTTGTTCCTTACTTTACCGCTCCACCGGCTTTCCACAAATGATTACCTCAGCAGCCTGCCCGCTTGCTCTGTGCCGAGGCAGAGCCGTTTCGAAAGGTATAATAATAATAATAATAATATATAATATAATAATAATAATATATATAATAATAATAATAATATAATAATAATAATATAATAATAATAATAATAGAGCTCACAGGATCCCTTACGCAGTCGCCTAAGACGACTCGAAGGCGAAAGCTATCTCTTCTCGTTCTCAGACGATATACTCATCCTTCCCCACGCCCTCCGAAAGCTATCTCCAACTTACGTGATTTTGCACTGCCTCCGCGATCGGCCCACCTTTGAACAAGCCACAATGTCATGACATGACGTCATGTGACGTTATGGTGACGTCACACATTTGGCGATATGTGACGTCAGAGGGGGACGTACCACGTGATTATGATTTTTTGCATCCATCGCGTTGACACCGACGACGCCAACAGTAAATTTTCGCATATTCTCAGGCATCTAAGGCTTTCGCCTTAATGTAACTGAAGCGCACTCCTGTGCGACCACACCATAGCGTGAGAACTCAACCGCCACACCACACTACTACAGGAACGTGTACAGATGTTTACCTTATTTTATTTATATTGTTTAGATGATTGGAGCAATATCAAATAATTTTCTTTCCCTGCCGATTCGCAGTCTACGCACGGAGTGACTTCGCAATATTTCGTACGCTACTTGTTTTTAAAACACCCGCCTTAACGTCATGTGCGCATTCCAAACACGTGACTTTCAACTATATTAAGCATTTTGTTTTGCTGTTTTTGTTTCGTATCCTTTTCTTAACACTCTACTTTTTGACATTAAGCGTGCGCCTGTGTTAGTCCTCTGTCACCAGCTTGCCCACCTTGCGACAGCTCCTTCAAGTACTTAAAGCCGATCTCGAAGGCCCTGCATTTTCCCTACGGCAGGCATACAAACAGAGTTAACATTTACGTTTTAAACATTCGTATCATATTTAATGTTTTTAGATTTGTCCAACATAGCGAAGCGAAACAAGTTTTTATTCTGTGGCACTCGAAATAAGTAGCGTCCAAACTCGGGCTCGATTCGATTTACCTTCAGGTCTCAAAGGCTATGCTCTTGCGTACTGCATGCGTCAAAGTGAATTTTGATCCAGAAATACACTTTTGCCGCCGCGTTGTTATTGTGTTATAGCGTATAGAGATTCTTAAAATTGTAAGAATTTATATATGTGGGATCATTTGTTATACCCTGTTTGTTAGAATGCGACTGAGACCAGTCTCGAAGGCTATAATTTTCGTCACTGCGACATTTCCACTTCTTCCCATTCGAAGAAAAATAAGATGCGCTGAATATAAAACACACAGAAGTTGCCGCAGTATTCAAAAGATTGAATTTATTGTACTAGACTCAGTAATTGAGTTTACATCCATCGAAGAGTTCAAAATTCTAGATTGATGACAGGCTTAATGACAGGAGACATCGGTTTGTTTCGGACAACATCAAGTAGCCAGGTGCTTCGCGGTAAGCATTAAACCCAAAATTATGTGCTTTCTTTTGCATTTACGCCGACGCCATTACTGGAAGTCGCGGTCAAAAATGGGTCCACTATAGTCCACGCCGATGCAGAAAACGAAACCGAAAGCAACCTTGTTTGGCTAAAAGAGACGCGTTTTTGGTTTCGACCAGCAACGTTGGGAATCACGCCAAGGGCAAAAATGGCGTTCGCCGTGCCGCAAGCATGGCTCGGCGTTTCTCGTGCCGTGCGTTTCCCCCGGTCGTCGTACGGTTTGAATTCGACGAACTCTGCCTTCCGGCACATCTGCTCCGTCCACTTACTCAGGAACGGAAATGTAAATACTTCCCTATTTCGTAGTTCTCTCGGGGTCAGGTGCTACAGCTCGCCCTCCCAGCGCAAAGGTTTCTTCGGACAGGTGTTCGAGAACATCAAGCAAGAGATGGTGCAAAAAAGGAAATGAAAGAAAGTTTAAAGAAGTTTCGCGAGGAAGCCGCGAAACTCGAACAGTCGGAGGCGTTACGGAAAGCCCGGATGAAGTACGAGAACATCGAAGCGGAGACGGCGAAAGGCTCGCAGCAGATCATGGAGCAGCTCGAATCGCTCAAGGAGAAGATCAAAGAAGGCATTGAAGAAGCCCAGAAGAGCGAGATCGGCAAGAAGAGCCGAGAGCTGACCGAAGAGCTCGCCAAGTCGGCCAAGTCGGCGGCGGAAACGTTAGCCAAGCAGGGCGATCAGCTGGGCAAGTCGGGCGCCTTCCAGGCGGTGTCTTCGGGCATCAAAGCCGTGAAGACGGAGATCGACGAAGCGGCGGCGGCCGGTGCTCGCGTCTACAGGGCTCCGAAGATGCTGCGGAAGCGCTCCGAGCTCGGCTCGGGCCAAGCCGACGCCCGAGTCGTCGCGCCCAACGAGGAGGCGACGGGCGTGGAAACTTCACCGCGACTCCGCTTGTACCAAAGCTGGCAGAACTTCCGCGACACAACCCGTACGTGCACAAGTTGTTCGACCTGAAGACGCGCTACGACGAAAGTGACAACCCTTTGGTGCGCGCCTCCCGCTCGCTCACCGACAAGGTGTCCGACATCTTCGGCGGACTCTTCCAGAAGACCGAGCTCTCCGAGGTGCTCACCGAGATCTGCAAGATCGACCCGAGCTTCGACAAGAACGAGTTCCTGCGCATGTGCGAGACCGACATCATCCCCAACCTGCTCGAGGCCATGGTTCGCGGTGACCTCGAGATTCTGCGCGACTGGTGCCACGACGCGCCCTTCAACGTGATCAGCACGCCCATAAAGCAGGCCATCCAACTGGGATACCGCTACGACTCCCATGTGCTCGATGTGATGAACGTCGACTAGCCATGGGCAAGATCATGGAGCAGGGGCCCGTACTTATTGTTACCTTTCAGTCGCAGCAGATCAACGTGGTGCGCAACAGCAAAGGCGAAGTGGTCGAAGGCGACCGGAGAAAATCTTGCGCATACATCACGCCTGGGTTCTCTGCCGGGATCAGAACGAGCTCGATCCCAAGGCTGCCTGGAAGTTGATGGACTTGTCGGCCTCCTCGTCGGCGCAGTGGCTTTGAGTAGTCTTCAGATGTAGCGCACTTGTGTTTTTTAAAAATTAGGACTCATTGCAATTTAAGTAGTATGGATGTGTGTACAGTGCTTGATGCTCGAAATAATACCACTATTTTGGCTGCTCGTCGTGCGAGGCATGCGAGAGCCAAACACACACAATCATGCTCCATCCCTCATTTCATGATGGATTGTTACGAATGGCATGCCAGATGTTTACAAATACAGCGTCAGCTTGTGTTCAGAGAATAGCTATATTTTCACCAAAGCATTAAAATATAAGCTTGGAACATTTTGATCAATTTCCTACGTTTTTTTATTTTTTTCGGTTGAAACATTCTGTTATTGCATAAAATGCATGCTTTTCTTTTTTATCGAATTGCTACTTCATGTTAATATGAACAGTGTCTCATGGTCATACATATTTAAATTTCAGTTACTAAATTTGAAACAATATGTACGAGAGGAAGCCTTATGTATGATGTAACAGTGATCATAATTTCATCAGTGTCAGATTCTCATCCAGAATTCGGCGATGCATTGTTATAGAAACCCCTTGTTATTGCCTGTTGCCCATTGTTCCATATTAAAGTGTTATTTAAAAGATGCAGCGCAGGGGGAAATCTCTCTTATCAATACATTCAGCACAATTATTGATGTTGGTGAATAATTATCTCTCTGAAAGCAAACCATCGAGTCGCAATACACCACACATCATAATCGCCCACTTCTCCATTTATGCCATGTTTACAATGAATGTGGCCATCACGCAGGATACGTATGTTGCACTGAAACATTCTGTAAACACATCCCCTAATGAAATAGAAATCTGAGAGGTTGCTAAAAAATAAGTGGGTGGTTATGTCCAAAGGGCATGTTGAAAGCAATAGCAAGGTATACCAACGTACTGAAGCTCCTCGAACAGTGTTGTAACAAACACGGATGTCACACATTAGTGCAGCACATTAGAAAGGAGAAATAGTGCCATAGCAGCTATTACATCAAAATGTTGGCATGGTGAGGAGTGATATCACTGGCATTGCAGGCATCCCAGTCCGATGGTGCGCAAAATGGTGCTGATGCAAACCGTCGGCATTTGTAGCTTGATGTGTGCTCTCCGTTCTGCTCGGATCACTGTTTGCGTCTCAGTCCCGCTTGGCAGAAAGTGCAAGTAGCAGTGTCTTAGAGCACTACCCTAGATCTCCTACACGGCCAAACGAGACGAGGGTACGTCTGAAGGCTTTGTATTTTTTTGCAGGCAAACACTGCACAACTCTCGCGTTTCAGAATATTTAACCCTCCTCATGCACTGACAGTGCTGCAGTGGTAACATGAATGTGCCTTGAGTGCCTATTTAATTGCTGTCACAGTAGCTAGTCAACCAGGTCGTTTTTAGCAGTAGAATGGCTAAAGGGTTGTAGTGTTAGATGCGGAGCACGAGGCAACGTGCTTGGCTCCTTAGCTGTGCCAACTACATCTCAGTACAGAGAATACAAGAATACTCATCTACCAAGCATTGGTTGCATGTTAGACAATGCCTGGTAGCTTGAAAATATTGCAGATCCCCTGGTCTAATTTTAACATCAAAAAGCAATCAGTGAATCATTCAAGTTGGTTTTGAACTTGAAAGCACGCCTTGCGACTTCTTGCTGCCAAATTGTCCAGATAATCTGGTCTGAGGGCTTCATTCGAGAATGCTTCGTGTGTCAGATGAGGATATTCACGAATTATACGTAGTTTTTCAATGCACCCTCAATAATAAAATACAGGAATAAATTATGCTTTACCTTGAATGTTTCTGTTGATGAAATCGTAGCATTATGTAAGTGTAGTGGTTGACAGTAATGTAAGATATGTACATAACTTGGAATCCTAAGAAAAACATATTTTGATGAGAATAGCTTTTATGCCTCTGAAATGTATTTTTTCTGTATCTGGCCAAACGCAGGAACTCCAGTTTGGGTGTTGCGGGCTGGCAACGTAGACTTGCAAGCGGCTGCAGAGAGTCTTCTTTGCTCGCAGGGGCCTCACCAAATGGCATAGGTCAGTCGAATGAATGTGTGCTCACTCACTGATATTAACGTGATAGTGTAGAAGAGCTTGTTTCGCAGAAATTCTGGTGTCATTGTCGTTAGTTGTGAGCTAAAAATCAGTGCTGTCCGTGAGTGTGAATTGATCCCAGGCGTTCTGCGTGGCAAGCAGGTGTTCTACCGCAGAGCCAGTGCTTGAAACTGAAACAGAGCCTGTGCTTGAAACTGTCTTGGAAAAAAACCCTATACAAATGCCATGTACTGTGAGGATGTGTCCTTAATGCATGTAATACTGCTTGGCTGAAGCGTAGAATCGCACCAGGTGTCAAAACGTGAATTTTGCAACGAGTGGTTGGTTAAAGGCCCACCAATTACATAGTACATGGGCATAATAATCATTATTATCAGCAATAGCATCAGCAAAGTGTGCGGGCATGTGTGTTCCCTTTCGGATGCGTAGGGACACATCACCAGTTTGCGAGAGGAAGAATTATGGCATAGTGGGCAACTGTACTTGCAGTAGGCATTCTATAATACTTGTAACAGCAAATGTTGCACGCAGACGTTCCTTTCCTAGAGGCATGGTTGAGGTGTCTACCAAGAAACAAAGCCAGGCTAGCGATTGAGAAGCCGATGCGAATGAAGCCCGAATACGCTGTTGCATTTCTACTCTTGAAGGCAAAGCTCAAGTGTCCTCCCAAGTTTTTTTACATGCCATGTACTTGTGTACACTCAAAACACCACTGCTGATTCAGACATCACCAGCCGCTCATTTACTTGTACATTCCCTCAAAATGACTTGGATGGCCTTATTTCAAACTCACATTAACTGGCATACACATCCACTCAAAACTCACCAGCACTCACTCCAACTAAGGCGCAGGTCCCCTCTTCTACATCTCCTGAATTCATTCACATGCCGGGTCCTATGAAGTAATTTGCTCAGTTACCGTCACCGTAGATAAATTATTGGTCCAGGTGGGCATAACGTGCCAGAAAAGCTATTACAACGTGTTCGCTAAGTGAACTATTTAGATTAATTACATTTTAATTAAGCTTTAAGGCCAACACTGCATTGGAAAGCTAGGGGAATCGCCCTGATTGTTAGAGTGTTAGGCAGTGAAATTTGCAAAGGAACACAATGCAGGAAAAGAACCCCGAATGTTGAACCAAATATTGACTATTTTCTCATTTGTCAAGCAGCATTAAGTATGACAGTTACGTTGAGTTCTGTTTGGTGCAAACTGAAATTGCTGTCAGGCTTACTTAATTGGCAAATGCATGTAAAAGCTTTCACAGTTAGACATCAATATAGCTAAGAAGTTTGTAAGTGATAAAACAACTGCTCTCAGTTGTATAGGGCACAACAGTGGCAGCAATGAAATAGTGGAACAGCTTGTCAGCATGTTCATGACAGCAGCAGCATATCATAGAGCATTGTGCCCACTGCATAATTGAACCTTAAAGGGCCCCTAACCACCTCCAATACTTTTTCAAACATTTTGAGTAAACGTGCATCGTGTGCAGAATGCCGTCATGATCAACGATGCCACACGTGACAGCGCTACAAGCAGCGGGCGCACCACAAATTCCAAGAAACAATCTTTTCTCCTCTCCGGGCCTTTCCGGCCTCACTAGTGACGTGCGTGACGTGAACATGTTGAATCTGTGATGCGGTGCGCAGGCGAGGCTGCGAACGGTCGAACAAGAACGTACGACTCCCGGTTAGTCTGCAAGCAACTGGCTTTCACGCATCAGTGTGCTGTGCCTGGCTGCAAAGCAGTGACTGGAAAAACGAAAAGACGCGACACGTGTCACCGTACGGGTCCATCATGTTGGCAATCCTTTGAAGACATGCGTGCAACACAGGGTCCATACCGGCACGATTTGTAGGAGCATGGGTCGGCACGGCAGCAACGGCGGTAAGCCGAGAAGCAAGGAGTTCACAGAGTCGTGGCAACCGGAAGTGCCTGCTGTTTTGAAGAACGTGTCAGCGATGACGGTATGCCACGTGAGATTGCGAAGGGCACTCGGCGAGGAGGGTATAGCAGCTTTGGGAGAGGAGATCAGCCGACGAGAGGGTGTTGAGTGGAGGGTAGCGAAGGAAAGAGTGAAATAAGCGATCGCAGCGTTTCAATCATCAAACACATGTAGCTTTGCTATTACGGCACCGTTTCAAAAAATTCTCACGGCTACGCGTTCGTTGGAGGCTTGTGCACAACTGTCCCACCACAACTAAATTTCGACCTCTGGGTGCTTTAGGGGCCCTTTAACACTGAACTGCTCATTGTTTTAAGTGAGCAAATCCTTCCATGCCATGGATGAGCTGTGCTTGTCCACGTATTTTTGGTAAAAGCAACCAGAGGCGAGCTTGGCTTGTCGGTGGTGTTATATATTTCGCACTACCATGGACGAGCCTTCTCTGTCTCAGTGTTCTGCCCTGTTCTTGTAGATTGCAGCACATGTCACATTGGGCAGCAAAACGAGGAGCTAGTTTTTATTGTTTTCTGTTATTCTTCAATATTAATGTCACGTTGATGGAATAGCCAGCTCTATGGTCGCCACCTTCTCATGTTTTTCATATATAAATAACTAAATAAAAGGAATTAAGACATCTCGGCAAGGGAGGACCACAACAAAAAAAATCTATTCTTGGTCAGGATTCGGGGAAGCAGCTTGTCACGGAAGGGTTAATACATTGTGAGACTAGATGAATGATAAATGTGAACAAATTCCTTTATTAAAATTAAAGGGGCACTAAAGAAAAAACCGACTTTTCTCGTATTACTAAATTACTCTTTCACAATGTCAATATCACCACGCTTACCGCGAGAAGACACTTGGTAAGCAAGCAGACATTCAAAAAGAAAATGTGGATGGGACGCCACCTTGAAGCACTAATCGCCATGACATCATAGATTTTGACGGCGCCTACTAGGACCTACATTGTTCCTAATCGCTAAAAATGAAGAGAATTGTCCTCTAAGGGGGCCAGAGACTTAACATACCAAGTTTCAGGAAATTTCATTGGGCAGTGTCGCTAAAATACGAAAAATGCACCTTGAAATCTGAGACATTAAACGCAGAGATTTAGTGTTGTTTTTTTTTTTTTTAGATGTAGTCTTGTTTTATTTGCCGGAGTGTATTTGACAATGTCCACTTTGAGAAATTGGGAAGGAAGGGAGGGGTAGGGCATTGCGTTTGCTCTCCCCCCCCCCCCCCCCACCCAGTTAATGCACCCATGCCACCCACACCAGTCGTCAATAACTGACACACTATCTAACACCTGTGAAATTAGTACAGAATAATTAGGAGTCTGTGTGTGCATCCTTGCAAGTTTTTAATAATATCATGCCAGCGTCAACCCCAGGATACGGTTGTTTCTATTATCAGCAAGAAACGACGAGTTCAGTGGTATGATGATCAGTGTCACACTGGCTTTCTGAACACATGATCACACAGATAAGGTTGATAGTGTGTATGCATCTCTAAGCAAACAGCAACAGCAGATGGTGCTCGCACACGAGTGTGCTCTCTGCGCTTGCACATCGTGTAGGAAATCTCGTTACTTCTAGCCTATGTTAGATGCCACCATGTCCAGGGGTCAATGCTCACGTGATATTATTAAAAAATTGCAAGGGTGTACAGTACTCACGGATTCAAATGCGACATCAAATTTTTTAGTATAACGACTTCTGTGCGCAATTGCTCGTGATAACCACGTCATATCGCGACGAATCTTGTCTCTAAAGATAATGTTGGCTCTGGTGTACGCATTCGAGTCGAAATTATGGCGACATGACCCGAAATGAAGACGGTAGAAACGAAAACATGTGCGTTACTTAGCCCTAAATTGTCCTATTTGAATCCGTGAGTACTGTACATGTGAGTGAGCACATTGACCTATGCCAATCAGTGTGCTGTCATCAGGTGGTCTTAGGTGGTCGTCAGGTGTCACAAGCAGTGCTGAATTGCTATCACAGTTCTTCTTTTCTTCTATTTCTTTCCGTTGTACTTAAAATTTCTTCTATTTTTTTCTTTCTAGTGTTTATTGTTTATGAAAGCTCACTCTGCTCACACTTGTTTAGCCATGCGTCATTTGTCTTGCATTAGTTTTTTTTGGAGCACAAACGTCATAACCCCCAGCCTACCCAATCAGCTCAAGCATTTTGTGCGAGTGTG
Organism: Rhipicephalus sanguineus; assembly: GCF_013339695.2. NCBI lineage: Eukaryota > Metazoa > Arthropoda > Arachnida > Ixodida > Ixodidae > Rhipicephalus > Rhipicephalus sanguineus. The sequence goes on from NW_023614303.1 coordinate 16,247, forward strand.
TGCTTGTGGGCATGCTACCGCTTGTTTGAAGCCACGTAGGATGTGCCTTTTAAGTACCATTGGTTTCTTTTTCTCACTCATGTTCATGTCAAGTGTTCATGTTGTGCCGTCTTGCACTTACCTGGGGTGATCTCTGTTTTGAACAGGAGTGAAGTGACTTTCTTATGTCTGAAGTCTATCCCCTTTCACCTTGCTGCCTTGGTTGTTAGGTAATTATTTCAAGATTCTGTAGTATTATGCAATAATATTTAAAATGAAAATAACTGTTGGAATATAACTGTTGGAAAACTGCTACATGGACCTGCATGCCTTTATAAGGAGGTTTTCAGACATACCATGAATCTGCACCATTGTTTACAATTTTCGTCACGTCATTACATAGCAAACTGTTCTGATGCATGAAAATGCCGAATAAGCCATTCAATGTGATTTTTGTGCATCCTCAACAGCCTTGACGGTTTCATGTTTGACTCATAATGATGTGAAAGGCAGCGCTCGGGCAAATACAAAAAGGTGCACTGTACTCGTGAGTACAGCGCATGTCCTGTGTTCTTTCTTATTCTTTTGTATTCGTCCTAGTGCTGTCTTTTACATCATTACGAACCCAAACCAAATTGCCCACCTATTTGTTATTCTGTGATGATTGACGGCGGTGTCAATCATCACTTTTCTGCAGAGCTTCAGATACATTATTTGTTGTCAATACGTTCAGCAGCATTGTGAAGTGAATTTCAGTAGAAAAGCTAGTTGAACAGCAGGGTAACTTCTTGTGGGTAACTCGGGCTAACTGTGTACTTATGAGTAGATTACGTGGCTGTGGAGCAAACCTCTCAATCTCTTTTTGGCAGCCTCAGTCTTCTGACAACATGACTGGGACGTTTCCCCGTAATTTTCAGGCCGCTTGAGAATGATAGATCAAAAAGCCCCACTGTTTGCTTGTAAACAGTGCCCTTCAGACGATGTGATTTTCACTGGTTTGCCCTGGCTACTATTCTTCAGGATCAATTCATCAAAAGGTGCTAGGTTTCGGAGCCTAGCATCTGCCTTCCACTGAACTCATCGGTTGCTTCTCAACATGAATGATCAAGTTACCTACTGGGCACTTCAATGTTTTATCATGCACATTTAACGATTGCCTGTACGAAAAGATCATGATAGTGTTTAGAACATATATATAGTACTTCAAATTTCAGGTTCATCACTGAGTTCATTTGCAAAATACGCCCACCAAAGACAATGCTCTTCCATTGCGTGGAAGCCTTCATGAGCATTTCAGCAGTGAGGTCACTTCCTTTTCATCCATTGTTACATCCCTTAATCAGAGCCCCACAGCAGCAGTTTTCGATTAGGGAGCAGAAAAGTACCTTTGCAGAATGCCTAAATAAGCAACCTATACACCCTCTGGCAAAAGTTTATCGAATGCAAAATTTCAAGAAAGCTATATTCCCACTTGGTCTGGGAACATAGCTTCCAATTAAATGTTCGAGCTTGTAGTTCTTGCGACCTATAAAATTACCTACTATATTAGAAGCATCATGCACTGACAGAGCAGAAATTAATATTTGCAGGGAAGCCTATGTGCTGTAAACCTTTGCTACCAGGTGTACAGTACTCACGGATTGAATTGCAAAAATTTAGGGCTAATTAATGCACACACTTTCATTTTCAGCATATACAGCTCGTGTCGTATTGACGCAATTTGACTCGGAACACTTACATCAGAGTCAACATTCCTTTAGCAGCCAGATTTGCAGCGACATTACGTGGTTATCAAAAGCAATTGCTCATAGAAACCGTTGTACTAATACGATGCCGCTTTTCAATTCGTAAGTACTGTACATTAGACACGGCAAAGCTGTATGCACCAGTTCTCACGCCCTTCTGGTGTCCTAGGAATATACTTATTACCCGGCCTGAAGCCTACCAAATCTTTGCTAATATTTCTTTGTTTTAGTGTAATTTCTTAGAAGTGTTTCAGTACATTGAAGCTGAGTGCTTCTGTGCTCGTCATTATATCCAACATGCGTTCCTGTGTGCTGGTTCTTATCTATGCCAGCATGTGGCTGTGTTCCCCAGTAGCCTGATACTGCTGTGTTGCTCAGTGAAAGGTCATCACTGATGCCCCGGTGATAAGAACGCTTCAGAACCATCACATAGGCTCCTGTTACTGGTTCTTCCTAGACTGACATTTGATACCATACATTTTCGCAATCCTTCAGCATCATTTTACAAAAGCCTTTATGTAGTATCCTCTAACAGCTGCGCTGTAAAAAATTGTGTATGGCCTAATCGAGAAAGTAGGGATGGTGTTCAATGTCAGTGATAAAAATGTCTGCAAACGAGTCTTGCACTGTCTATCCAGTCTGATAAGGACATTGTTGCGGTGCAGAATCCGGTGGCCATTTTCAAAAAATGTTACGCACAACTCCCGCAGTCTTTCAGGCACTTCGCAACCTCCACATAAAACGCAGCATTGGCAGTTTTGACCTTCAGTTACCAATTCATAGTGCACGATTTCGTTGCAACCAAGAAAAAAGACTACCAACATAACCTGATTTTGGATTTGATCTCTATTTCTTAACCTTGGCTAATCATTTTAGTTCTTTTTTCTTTAATTGACACTACAACTTAATGTTGCATCCACAAAAGCAAGTATTGTGTCCTGTGAAGCCCTTATGTAAGCTAGACTTGCATAAGTTTTCATCCAAAGTTCTCAAAGCGATTTGACATTTTCATTACCACATTTTTTCAACTTCAACTTAATTTATTCTTCCAGCACGCACTAGAACTGTTATCTGGGCTAAAAGTTATGGTAATCAGATTGTCTAGTCCCAGGAGGCTTTGTGTAGGACAGCATGGGAACAGTTTTATCCTATTGAAGGTTGCATAAAAAACAGTTTGGAGCATACAAAACATTAAGAGAAAAAGATTTTTTAAATTTAGGTGCTTAAATATTTTATCCATTGACGAGATACATCACATGCCACAGAATTCTCAGCCCTTTTCAACATTGTGATACAAGGTGATTGAGAGAATAGTGCATCATACCATGTTAAGCATCATTTATGGGTATATGAACACAAATGTTTCCAAGGTGATGACATAGGTGCTCAATTCTTTGTGACACAAGATTGTGGTGTGAATGTATTTGTGAAGAATCTAGGACAAATGGTGTCTAATTGATTGTAATTTACAATGCGTGTGAAGGCGTGGTAGACACCAGATCTTGATTGCTGATGTGTATTGGTATTTCATGACACTGAAAGGTCACCCTTGATGTAGCAAACCTCCCCAGCTGTTTCTTGTTCTTTTTGCAAAATAGGAGAGAGCTCTGTGAACATGGAATTAATTATAAAGATCAAACCATGCAATCTGGCATTTTGTGCAATGATTAATCGTCAATCATGGATGGATATTGCATTACGGTGGAGAAGTGTTTCTGTAATGTGTCTATGGTATTTTATTCATGTTTCTGTGTGTTGTGGTCACCAAGCTGAAATGCAACAGGTAAATTTGCAGAGGAATGAGTGTTTTGCCACTGTCTTGGTACAAAATGTTTTATCTTTCCAACATAAATTTGGAAGAATTTTATGAATGCCCAACTTTCGCAATCAAGTCGCTTCTCATATCATTCCGATAGTTGTTTGCCAGTCATTGAGTATACAAGAATACTAGGGGTGTGTGAATAGGGAATTTCAGAACTGAATCGAATACGAATTGAATAGTGATGACCCCGAATCGAACACGAATACAAATCGAATACCGGTTGAATAGTAAGAGAGCCATTTCCAAAGCAGCCCTAGACTGGTAGGGCAACATTTTTTAAAACAGCCCAAGAATTCCACAACATTTTATTTGAAACAAATATTCACAAGCTTTAACAAATGAACATTACGATTACTATTAACCGAGAAAAAATACCGCAATTATTTAAACTGAGGGAAGCTCATATACAACAGCAACTACAGAGCCTTCGAAATATTTTGTAACTGCAGGCTGAAATATAGAGGCTACAGTATTCACAGTGGTACTTTGTCAACAGCTTTTAAATAAAACTGATACATAAATATTAAGCAATTTTCATGAGTTATTATTATCATGAATGTCATTCTACTGCATTGATGTCATGTCATGTAGTGGATTGACGACAGTGTCGTTTCGGCGACACTGTCATTTGGGCAAGGAAAAACGCCTTCATCCTGTGATCAATATAGCGTCGATAGTCCTGTAAGTACATGGGCTGCATGCATCTGGGTAATTCGGAGATGAAAACAAGAAAAGTTGCCCCTCACTGTTACGTCTTGTTCCTTCAGGCATTTCTCATCGTTGCTGATTATTCGAAAAATATTCTAAAAGTATTCGGCATTTTGAATATGCACTATCGATTCGAGTACTGAATCGAATAGAACGCTGTTTGATTCGTTATTCGAAATTTTCGAATATTCGCACACCCCTAAAGAACACGCATGATCTCCCTACATTTTCATAATTGTGTGATAAGGAGGGTGTTGTAGTCTCGCATGCATTTGTTTTGAGGTCTTTACAATCACACTGAGCGTGCTAATCCCAGTTGTAGATGTAGTTCTTTCCTTTAAGAAGTTGTTTCTGTCATCCTTTTGCAACACTTGATGATTTCTGCGCCTATCATGTGCAGAAAAACTCGACCCTTTGTTCAATCTCCATTACATCAAAACTTCAATAATGGGTTGCACAAAACATTCAGTCATAAAAGCAGGGGCAGTGCCAGGATTTCTTTACTTGGGGGTCCACCCATGATGAGTTAGTTCGACCCTTCTCCCCTGCACCCGCCGCTGTCACTGCCCCTGCATAAAACTACATAGAGCCGTAACACGTGGAACTTCTTTCGTGATTAGGATGGGGGCTTGCAATTGCTCACCTTGAAGAGGAATTCCCTGTAAGCGTGAGGCATAAGCTCGCCTTGGTTACGTGCCTGCCCTTTGTACACACCGCCCATTGCTACTACTATCACTATTACCGCCTTTTATACAGAAGTCCCGTTTATAGTGTGTGTCAGCCATCCCCCTCGAATGAGGAAAGTTACACAGTGTGTCACCCTTCCATTTCTTTAATGTTTTGGACAACTAACGCTTGTTCTAAGATTTCATTTGTCATGCAATATAAACAGAAATTTTTGCATAATCTCTTGATAAATGAGCCATTACGTAAAGGGCTGAAGGCTGGCCAGCTTGAAACCTCCACTTGTCACCCTGATGAAGCAGTAATGGCTCTGAAACAGTGTGGTGAAACAGTCTGTCACTGGCAAGGCAAAGCAGAAGATTAACAGTGCTGAGCTGCGCTAATTAAAAAATAATTTAGAGGGCACTTAGCTGCCAGGTGAAGACGCAAGGATCTTCCTACACAATGCTGATGCAATAATTAATAAATTAATAAAACACTCATTAAAAAACACTCATTCATTGTACCTCTCCATTCGTTGTACCTCTAGCAGAGTTTAACATATAGAATTCTGAACTTATAGTGCTGTTCACATGACTGTGCTGCTTTTTGTACTGTCTTCTGTAACAATTCAGTAGGAGGTTGCCCACCTCACTTGAATATACATGCTAGTTGGCCTGTCCTGGCCCATTGGTAAGTATCCTTCACACAGCACTGTGACAGGGTGTGCCTACATTTTGCGCCATACTTTGCTTTTTCATAGACGGCCTGTAAAAAAAAAAAGGAGTTATCAAAAGACCCTGCTACGATTAAAACCAAATTGTTAGCAATGTTCTTGCGCTGTAGAAGTTTACTGGCATGACTACTTGCTTCAATGCAACGAATCAGACATTAACGTAGCCGGGGGGGAGGGGGGCGAGAGAGAGAGAGGGAGGGGGTTGAGCTCCTAACTCCGAAATTTTTCAAGTTTCAATGGGTACATATACACGAACACAACAAACGCACGAACGTACAAAACGGGTGGTCGAATCCCCCACCGCAGCCCTCGACCGCAAAAAATTCTTGCTGGCTATGCCCTTGCAAAGAGGTGTATGCTTCGCGTTAGCCGGGGGACCGGAGCGGGAGGTGAAGCCGGACTAACTGTACAAATTGAGAGTGAGGCAAAAAAATAATAATAACTGTGTCATTGTTCTAGTAGAAATTCGTTTCGATTGCACAAGGTTAATTTTCAGCATCATACTGCGTAATGCAGCCGCTAATTTCCGCTGCTGAAATATGCGGCCCGTGGAGGGGGGTGAAGGAACGTCCCCCCTCCCCATTCCCGTAACTAATGCCTCTGCGACGAGCAATTGAAACTTGAAAATAATCTTCATCGCTGTTGTCTGCAACCGCCGCTGTTGGAAGCGCCACGTGTGGGCGGCGGCCAACAACTAAAACGTTTCGCCGTCGCCATGGCAACGTCCGATCAGCGGGTCAACATGGCTTTGCCAAAATTAACCGGCTGGCCTGTAAAAGCCGATGGACATCGTTTAACTCGCGCCGTTGGCGTCTGCATAGTTCTGGAAAATGTGCGCGGAACAGGTGAGAATGCTGCGAATTGCCCGTCGTCTTTCGAATCTTAGTTGTTTAGGATTTAATTGATTGACCGGCCATGGCATCCAGCGCGCGGTCACGGGTCGTTTGCTTGCATTTGAGCCACTTTGACGTGACAGCGACGAGGGAAAAACAGTGGCGGTTTTCGGTCACTCTATAACGTCTCCCTTGCAGTCCAAACGAGTGATAGGTGCTCTTTGTAATGGCGTCAGGCGCTGCCGGTAAGATGCATGGCTTAATTATCCAATGTGTCAGACAGCTGACAAGAAGCTAGTTTAGTGCATAGCAAGCATGTATCTAGCAGCTACTGATGTTAAAAAAAAAAAAGATCAAACTAGATGCGATCCAATTTCGTCAGTGCAATAACATGAGGGTTAATGCAACTGGCATAATTAACGTTGTTATTAAAACTGTCATGGTACTGCGTAAAAACTTCAGTAAATGCCCGGTTCTCATTTTTACCATCGTCCATAACTTTCAATATTTAGGTTATTAAATATGTTTTCATAACGAAAAGGAAATTGATAAATAAACAATCAGGATGCATTGAAAGCGGTCAAAAGACGCATTTCAAATCATGCATTTTTCGCCTAATACGGTGAACTGGAGCATTTAATCGGTGCACCATATTTATCTGTAGCGAGAAAAGGGGCAGCGCACCGTTGCAATTTGCAGTTCATATTCATTGAGAAGCTGTGAGCTTACAAACCAAATGAGCGGCGCAGGTACAGTAAGTACCATGGGCGTCGATCGGCAGCATTGTGAAGTGTGAGAGATTGGTGGTGATGGGGGGGGGTCAAGTGTCTTTTTTGCACCCCTCTGCTGACGTCCGTGGTGAGCACTTAGTACTATGAGAAAATGTCACTTTCACACTACACACCCACATAAACGCACACACTCGCACAGAAGAACGAGTCGCAAAAGTAAACCTATTAGCGATATCGTTTTGGTCAATCGAGACACGTGTCACAGACCACGTGTTTACGTGTCATCGTCTCGCTATAAAGCTACGACTTTCTCGTGTTTCGTATCACACTAAGTGCAGACCGTGTTCATTTTTTCTTTCTTTTTCTTCACTGCATTGAGAAGGAAATTTGAGAAGAAACACCACGAAGTGCCTATAACCGCTGTGTTTGACAATGTAGCATAGAATATGAGCTAACTCACAATAAAGGGGGCACAACAGCTAGCACATTAAAAAATGATAAGAAAATAAGCTAGACAGAATAAGCTACTTCAAACAAAACGAAAAAAAAAAATCACAGCATATCCACGGAGTGAATGATGATGAGTGGGCGAAGCTGCGGAGGTTCATCGGTAAACCGTGAATCTTCCGTGAATTCTGCCCAGTACATCATCACCGACGTGAGATCGGGCGCGTTATACTAAAGGTTCGATGAGTTATGACGACTTGCAGCGCATTTAATTTTACATGTACGCTGTGAATTTTCATTGTTTAGAAAACCATTGCTTAGAAAACATCTGGCGTCTTTCGTTAAGCAGCTGGCGTTTTCGTTTTGCTTTAGAAACATCTGGCGTTCTTTCGTTTTGCTTTTACAAAACATCTGGCGTCTTTTGTTGGTTTATTTCATCAATCAACGGCGTTTTGAACAAAATTCTTATTGTTTAATCACGCACAGGAGAAATCTCACCAGGCACTACCTTGGAGGTAAAGAATGGCTGCTAATGGGAAGAGACAGAAGAAGTCGGCTTTTAGCTAACGCTGCGAATTTTTTATTGTTCAACAACGCACAGGAAAAATCTCCCACCGGCCACCTTGCAGGTCAAAGCGTAAGACTGGTTACATACTACGCTACGAGGGACGAACGGGTGCCGCTATAAGGAGCTTCGCCCCTAAAAAACTGTGAATCGCCGCGCGCAGAACACTTCATAGAAGCACAGCACAGAAGCATCGGCACTTCTATAGACTCGATTAGCGTTCCACTTATAGTTAATTGATGATTCAGCTAAATTATTTCATTTCCTTTACCGAAGAAGAAAAAACAGCTTGTCTTTTTAGAATGAAGCATAATCCATCCAGCATATCGATAGAGGAGAAATGCTAGAAGCCCGGGTACTGTGCGGTGTCAGTGTGCGATAAAGAACGCCATATGGTCGAAATTCCTGGAGCCCCCCCCCCCCCCCTCGCCGTGCCTCATAAACATATCGTGGTTTTGGCGCCCGTAAAACCCCAGACATTATTATTAAATAAAAATGAGTTGTCCCTAATAGTCATCATCATCCTAATCAAGTCAGCAGTGGACGTTAAAGTATTCATGTTAAGGACAAAAAGAAAACAAAAAGGGTCTGGCAGGCTCCGGAGATCTCACAATTCACCAACAAGCGACGCCGCTCATTCATGAAACGAATAGCCTCCCAACAGACATTTGACTAATTCTAGTCGCACTTTGATCTCTCTTATAATAAGGGGTGCACACTTTTAAAGGTCCCTTGGAAGAATATGTTTTATGGGCACGGACCAGGATTATAGGGCCAGGATATCTTCTCGCCTGTGGCGCGCGGCTACGAAAAAAGGGTCCTTCTGGGGCCCATGGAGGAGGCGCATAGGCGAGCGCATGGGGGGGGGGGGGGGTCCTAGTCACCTAAGAGGTGGGGGGGGGGTGCAAAGTCTGCCCCATACATTGACTTAATAGGGAGGGGGGCGCTGCGATGAACCTTCGCGCTCCCCTCCTGAAGGGGAACCCTGCGCACGCCTATGGAGGAGGGGAAATGGAAACAAGAGCTCTTCAAGATTACTTCATCAATCTTAACTGAGTTAGTACTATTTTTACTGTCCTCTTAAATTACACAATTATGAGGCCCCGTTTCACCTCCAGCTTTTATTTTGTTTTATTGCAGTACTTTTACAATCCATTCACATTTATATTTTTCTCTCTCTCTCACCCCTCCCCTTCTAGTTACTGCTTATCGGTATTAAACGTCGGCGTCGGCAGGGTTCTGCAAAAGGAGAACTTACCCCCCCCCTCCTCCCCCCCAATTCGCACCAGCACTTGCCCCTCACTCATGCCACACGAGTGCTCCCTAGTGATGCAGAACTATCGGTAAATTGACTATCGATAGTATCGATAGTTTCTTTGAAACTATCGATAGTGCTACTATCGACAAACTATTGATAGTGCAATCGGTAGTACAATCGTTAATATTACTATAGCGATATTACTGCCACGCGTGTTCATTGCTTTGTTTTGACGTATTTGGGTTTCACCCACAAAGACTGTTAGCAACGTTTGACGCAGACCGCGCCGTAATCTTTGAGAAGCTTGACAATTGTTTGAGATCATTCTGTACGGTTACGCGCCGGACGCGAATAGTCGAGTTTATTCGAGAGCTTACGCAAGCACCAGCGATAACGCTGGAAGGTTTGATGACTGATGTATAAAGGACGACGCGTTCCACCGATGATCAGATTACCGAACGGCTGACGACTGCTCCCGCAGCTATCGTGCGCAGCATGTATCGCTTCTATTTGAGTTTTGATTTTCTGGGCATAAGTTCGCCCAAATAAAGATCTCCGTATTTCCCAGTCTTGCTGCAGCATTCTTCACCGTCACAACCACGTAACAATACTATCGTTAGTGGTGTGAATAATGATGCGATTGCTGGCCGGCCATATTGCGAGAATATTTGCGATAGCCTACTACTAGCTTCGCTTAATTTATGAGCATTTTTTGGCAGAGAAATTAATTATTTCCGCAGCGAAAATGGTGGAAAATATCCATCAATAAATTCGTATACCTTACAATTAACTTCTTGATATATTGCTTTTATTTTGAAATCATAAATTGCAATATCAATTTGAAGCCGCGCAGTCCCACCACATGTAACGTATCCTATCCGCTACAGCTGAACAGTTTGGCTTATGATGTGTCAGCAAAGCACTCTGGTTAAGAACACAATCATGTCAACTTCTTTCTTGCCCTTCAGCCTGCTCCTCCGGCTCCACTATGTACCACGCGCGCGGGGAACCAAGTTTATTCTGCAGTGAGTCCGCGCTGTTGATTTATACTATCGATAGTACCATCGAATGTTTTACTATCGATAGCGCTATCGATAGTATTTTCACCATCGATAGTTCGATAGTGACTCAGCTATCGATAGTATCGATAGTACCATCGATAGTTCTGCATCACTATGCTCCCCCCTTCCCCCGTCGATGCAATGAGGGTTTGCACCCCCAAGACAAAATCCTGCCTACACCATGACATATTAGAGGATGAGTCGTAGTTTATTACTACTTGATCGTGCTGCTATCGTCTACCGAACGCCGACTTTGCCCACGTTTTTTTCGTTTTTTTTTTTTTAATTTCTATGAAACAGCGCGTTACTGAACGAAAACGAGACAAAGAGTGCACATGATCTGTGCACTCCTTTTCGCATCCTTCGTTTAGTAACGCGCTGTTTATCAAAATGAAATTCAACCAACTCGCCCAACTTAACCATCTTGCTTCAATGTATCTCACTTCATAGTTTTTTTTTTCGTCTATTTCAATAGCCTCTTCTTCAACCCGAATATTACTGACTGTTTGGCCATAACAGGGTGCGTACAGCAAATCAGCGAATAAGAATAAAGAAAAAAATAGAACGTACAAGTCAATAAGAAACAATGGTGCCTCGCATACATATTTGTTTGCCACATTACTGCAGTGACAAGGCGTGTAACATGATATGAAATACTACTAAATTTATTCTAGGATATTAATACATGTACGGCATTTACGGAAAGCTTATGCAGTGTCTTGACACGGCATGCATATAAGTGATATTGCAGCTGATGTGAAACCACTGGGGGTTACCTTCAATCAGCGTTTAAACTGGGAGGAGCTTGTTGAGCGCTCAGCAGCAATATTTGGCCAGGGCGGTGGTGTACAGGGTGTTTCAGATAACTAGCACCAAGTATTTTTTAAAAAACATAGGCGCTCCGCGTCTCAAATTGAAGCAGTATTGTTCTGAGCCATATAGAGCACATCAGAATAATCTTCCCAGCCCGTCAAGCTCGGTAATTAACAAGGATTGGTTAATGAACTTTTAAATGGTAACTCTAGTAAAAAAATCTTCAATACAAAAGTTGTAGCGCTTGCTCAGACACATCAGATTTTTTAATCTATTCGAATATAACTTCCCTGATTAATTTTTTTGCAGCCTTTCTTTAAAGAGCGCGAATTTAAAAAAAAGATACCACGTGAAGGCCGCCTACCGCGCGGCGCTTTTAGTGCCCTCAAATGTACGTTGAATTATCAAAGGCTTCTCCGCTCACAGAGATCGGCTGAACAGGCAATCGGTGACTGTGGCATGGATGTTAAGCGAAAAATGGCGTACCGTTTTAAGAAAAAAAAAAGTGCTTAGACGAAAAAGCAGCAGCCACGGCAAATTCCATACGAGCATTTGATTCAGCGTAGGCAATATTTTTTTGTTTTCGCACCAATGAAGGAACACGATGGAGGGGGCGAGAAAGGACGGAGATAAAAAGGTTCACTCACTCGCACGTGGTGGCCTCTTTTCGTCGAAGACGTTTGCGGCGTTTTTTTTTTTTTTTTCAAAAAGAGCAGGGATGCAACAGCTGCGGCAATTGTGCCAATTTGATACAATTCCTTATTTTTGCGCCAAGCTGAGCCAAAACCGTGAAATTGGTTAAAATTGCGCCACGCTGCGCTAAAATGCCTGACCAGCCTAAAATTCTCTCAGTTGCGTAAATTTGAGCAAGAAATGGAGGCCGCGTTGGTCATCTGCAGTGTGGGCATCGTCATCCAATACAGACGCGCAGACCCTAACCCCTCGCGAAAGAAAAAAAAAAAAAAAACGCCAGGCCTGCGCTGAAACCGCAGCACAGTCACAGCGAAAGCTGGAAGAGCGGCGTTCTAGAGCCCGTTGTAAGCTCTTGGGGCTACAATACAAGTACACTAGAAAGGTACTCACTACGCATAAAACAATTTTTGTGAAGTTGGGAAGCACCTACTAAGTCATATTCGTCATTCTGCGGAGAAGCGAGGCACCAGCTACACGTCTGTGGCATTATGTGCACTTTGTTGACGCAACGACTGATGACGATGAAAAATTATGGCTCAGCCCTTTGTAATGGGTTGGAAGCTCTAAACGGCCCACCAGTTATGTAATTTGCATTTGGTGACGCCGGGCTATTTCCCTCTCCGTCATGCTGTATAACATACGTTGACGTGGGAGAGAGACAGGGGGGGGGGGGCGAAGAACTTTACTGAGACCGAGGAAATGGATCCATGCGCTTATGTGATCCTTGGCAACCAATACAAGTGCACTTGCGAGGAACCCACTACGATCTAAATCATTGTAATTTTACTGAGACCCCGAGGAAATGGATCATGCGCTATGGGTCCTTGGCAACCAAACAAGTGCACTTGCGAGGAACCCACTACGCTATAAATCATTGTAATTTTACTGAGACCCCGAGGAAATGGATCATGCGCTTATGGGCTTCTTTGGCAACCAATACAAGTGCACTTGCGAGGAACCCACTACCCTATAAATCATTGTTTTTTGAGGAGTAGGGCAGCAGGCACTTTGCCATTTTTCGTCATTCTACGGAGAGCCGTGGTACCTGCTAAACGCATGTAAGGCATTATGCGCACTTTGTTGATGATGTGCCTGATGACGACGAAGATTATGGCAGAGCCCTTTGTAATGGGTTGCAAGCATTCAACAACACCTACTCGTTGCGCAATTCGCATTGTGTGACGCCTGTTTACAGAATTCGCGCTGTGCGACGCTTGGTGCTTATTTTACTCTTCTACCACGCTATATTACATATGCTAATGTGGTTCCTTCCCGACATGAAGCCTGTATAGGACCTTTTCGCAAAGCAGTTTCAAGCACCGACATGGCTCAGAGGTGAACACTGGACTCCCACGCAGAGGGCCCAGTTTCGAATCTCGTTCCATCCTGGAATTTTTTTCTTATTTCATTTTTTTTTTTTCTTATTCGAGTGATACTGGTTACGGACACCGGCGGCGGCGGCGGCGGACAACTACGGCGCCAAAAACGACCGGTTAAATGATCTCATAACAGCTTTCGCTGTAAAAAAAAAAAAAAAAAACTCAGTTTCACCGCAAGGACGAAGCAATGAATGCGATAGCAACAAATTGTAATGTTATACAAGTGAGGCTGGCAGCAAACTCTTTTGTATCCGATCTCCCATAACTCTACAAAACGTTGGTGTAAGAGAATACGGCCGCTCCAAGGAAAGATGCTCTTTCTGCACAGTGTCTTCGCATTGAGAGCGCAGCACGTAGCAGGATATACGAGCCTCCGCTAATGGCTGCCGAGATAGCGCGTGCGCCAGCGATCGCGACCGTGGCCTTAGAATCAAGTTCAATGTTGCTACTCGAGCGACAGCCCCCCTCGCCCCCTCTCGCGTCTTTTCATGCTCGTTCAAGACGGGCGGGGCGTTTCCTCTATGCTTTGATGGCAGGCTTCCCGAGCGGAGTGGCGTTATCGCATACGCCCTCCGAGCGACGGAGATGGGCTGGCTCGTTTGATATCTGCTTCAACCGCGTTCGTCGCCCGCATTCGCGCGCTTTTACCCGCGGTAGAACATACCATGCACAGGGATATGTATCATTTAGACTTTATGCGGGAGATGACGGGAAAAACTCGTCGAGAGTGTCCATATAGTTATCGCAATGGAAAAGGACAGTACTTCTCAAATTTCCTGATCTTGTTTATATTGCGTGCAGAAACGCTTTTTAAGCCACTTTGCCGCAGCACAACGGGTCCCGCGGGAAAGCATACTGAGATTTAGAAGGGGCTATTAATACTAGCTGTCAAGGACATAGCACATTTTGTTCCTTAGTTACTCATTCTCGCACACGTCGTGTAATTACGAGTACTAGTATGATCGCTGACGTCTACAAAAATTATTGGCAATCATTTGGAGCTGCTGTGTATGGCGTTTCTGCGGCCTTGAGAACAGTAGACAAAAGCGTATGCCAGATTTCTTTTTTCGCTAGCCCCACTTGCTCATGCTTTACGAACCTCCCAAATTTCCATGTTGCCAGGGTCGAAGGTCCACATTAGCATTTCCAGTGCCTGTCGAATTTTCGACAGGTCCTGCAAATCGACAGGTCCTGCCCACATCTTATGGAGACAAGTTTTTTTGCGCAGGTGGAAAGACTAAGAGACGCCGCGTTTCCTGATAATGCTATAGCTGCTGCTTGCGAAAAAATAAAAAAGTCCATTAAACAACGGCCTGGACAGTTCCAGCCAAGAAGTCCCGCAGGAAAAAAAGTGTCAAAATCCCGTATGTCCACTGGCTTTCGCACGGCCTTAAGAGAGTGGCTTCGAGGTATGGGGTGGATCTCGTGTTCTCCCGCAGAAAACAAGGTGGGCCGCATCTGCGCAGCGGTTGGTAAGAAGAGGCAGGCAAAAGCAGTGTGAAAAAGAGGATGTGCCATTAAGCACGTAAGGCAGTTCGTTCCTTGCGCACGTGGTGTTGTGTATAGAATACCACTGTCGTGCGGCAAGGCATACATCGGGCAAACTGGTAGATGCCTCAACGTGCGTTTGCGAGAGCACAGCAGCTCTTTATAGGAAAGCCGTTCACGCATCTGCGATGCATTGCAGAGGATGCGATCAGGGTAGTTGCAAGCCTGCATTTGAGCAGACAACTGTAATCTACAGGCACAGGGGATCCGCGGAGAGGGAGATTCTAGAAGCCCTCTTTATCCAGAGAGAGCCGGATTGCATCAGTCACCCTCTATCAGTCTGCAGGAAGGGGAGATAGCCTCTCTACAACGTTACTTCACGCAGGCATGCTGAGCATATGGTTTTTTTGGTCGACTCGTTGGGTTAAATTTGTTTTCACTGCGTTATAAATATGTCTTTCCTGAATAAAAATATTCCAGTTGCTAGTAGCGCGTCGTCCCGTGTACTTCTTTTCGTTGTGTGCCGTTTTTTTCGCGCCCCTCAGTCATCATAAGTATCTTCAACTTCTAGAACAGTTTGAATCAAAATGGGACAATTCCTCATTTTAACGTGAACTCAAAAGGCAGTTTCTAATAAAAATGAGCCAAATGCTGCATCTGTTTCAATCAAACTGAGCCACATTCATTAAATCAACGCTGCGTCAACAATCGTGACCAAAGCAACCAACATGGTCTCATCCAATCTGTTTCATTTGTGTTCTCGTTCCTTCGCTGTCATGTTGACGTTCCGCAAGTAGTTCTTCTTGGGCGAGTTGGCACTTACTGAAGAACGTTATGTTGTAGGGCAAAACTCGAATATAAAGTAAGAGGCCGACTTTCCTACTTCTTTTTGCCTCTTAGCGTTTCTTTTAGAGTTTAGCGCTACAGTATCATGTCCTCCTTTCGCTCCAAGACGGTATATTTGAAATAAACGAATATGAAATGAAGATATTGGGCACTCATCTATTCCTTGAAGAAGAAGACATGATCCGAAACGGCACGGTGTAAAACAAGCTCCGAAGAAGAGAGCTGGATCACTTTTCAAGGCCTTCAATAGATGCCAAGAACAAGAAACGCTGCCGACAGTCCAGAATAGTGCGTCTTTTTCCAGGAAGGGCCACTCGCTCTTCCAATTAAGTCTGTCATCGCACTATTTACGCGCATGCGACGGAAGACGGCACCGACGGAAGCCAAGGATGATGTTAATTTATCGCAAATATTGATGTACTGTGCATTCGAATCGTTTTAGACTTCTTTTACGAGCTAATTCAAGCTTAAATAAAATGTTCCAATCTCTAAGAGCTGCAGATACAAAGTTTACTCCTGCATACCGACGATAGTTGGCTATATAGATTTTAGCCACAAGACAGATTTGACTTATTTAGGGAAGAGGAACACACTGGCAAAAAATTGTTGGAGCAGGCCTGATCATATTGGCAGTAGCAAAAAAGTGCGTTTTTCTCAGTTTCAGTTAAATCGCATTTGGCTCTTTTAGAAAAAAAAAACCCACATTTTTTTCGACGGTACATCCCGTCCATAGCAGTCACCGATAGCCTGTTCAATTGACCTCTCAGCGCGGAAGAGTCTTTGATAATTCGTTCACCATACATTTGAGGGCACTAAAAGCGCCGAGCGTTAGGCAGAAGTCACGTGGTATTTTTAAAAATTCGCGCGCTTTAAAAAAAGGCTGCAGAAAATTAATCAGGGGAGTTTTCTTAGAATAGATAAAAAATATCCAATGTTTTGTGCAGGCGATACAACTTTTGTATTGAAGATTTTTCGCTAGAGTTCCTATTTAAAAAGTTCATTACCCAATCTTTGTTAATTATCGAGCTTGGCGGGCTGGAAAAATGTCCTGACATGCTCTATATAGCTCAGAACAATACTGCACCAATTCAAGACGCGTAGCGCCTTATATATTATATATATATATAATATATTATATATATATATATATATATAATATATATATATATATATCTATATATATATATATATAATATATATATATATATATATATATATATATATATATCTAAATATATATAATATATATATATATATATACTTGGGGCTAGTTTTCTTAAACACCCTGTATAGTATTTGTAAAGCGCGATACACTCTCCCAGTGAAAAATAAAACTGTTGCTTTGCTGCTCACTATCTCATGCAAACTTCTGCAGTTTTGTGTGGGGAACGACGTTCAAACAAGTACACTATCTGTTTTATAAAGACACAAGAGTTTGAATTTTCCTGTCGGTTCCCTGTCGTTGGCCAAACTTCGTCTAACCAGCACCGTATACTAGCACCGGAGTGTCGAAGTAGTGACACGCGTTTCTCGTTCACAGCCCGTTTGACAACCGGCACATTAATATTTCTTTATTTTTTTAAACTCTTTTTTCCTTCCTCACCTTTCTATCCCCACTTACCCCTTCCCCAGTGCAGGGTAGCAAACCGAAAAACTTCTGGTTAACCTCCCTGCCTTTCAATTAACCTTTCTCTCTCTCTCTTTAATATTTCGGCAACCCGCTGCGGCCACAGGTGCACTCACTGTGTGTTTAGAAAAAGTTTATTTCATCGTAGGACGCTACGAACATTTAGAAACAGTGTCCGTACAACAAGAACATTAACATACACAAATGACGAAACACATTATACATAAAACGTTTCAATTAACAGAAATGTCGAAGTCCACAGGGTGTCCCTAACGTATGCTACTAGAACTAGCATACGCACACTTGTCACAATATGTACATGACGATGTATATGTACAATACACTTGACTTGATGAACATACGAGCAAATATGTACAGCAGATGTTTGTAGATCCTATACTGCTGGCTCACATCCACTCAGGGGATTGGCCTTGTTCGGTATCTCTCTTTCGTGTGTCTCATCTTTGCCTGCTTCTCTACGAGCTGATACCGCTGCTACTTGACTCGCGGTTTCCGCCTGCATTCCTCAGCCTCCCTGTCCGCGTGAAATCTTGTTCCGCAGAATGCTTTTATTCCACTTCCACGAAATACAGAGGATCGTTCGTAGAGAGTGTTATCTTGCTACATTTGCCTTGCCCCGCGGGCACAACGCATTGTAGTCAACATTAAGGAGCGTGATAGGCCTCCAATCTTCAGGACTAACAGAGGAAGCGTCACCTTTTGGAATAAGTATAATGCGGCCGTCTCGAAAACTGGATGGAAACACGCCATCATCAAAACACCGCCGGATAACCGCGGTAAAGGCAGCGCCGATCTCATTCCAAAATGTCAGGTAAACTCAACTGGAAAACCGTCTGTCCCAGAGGCCGTTCACGTTTTATGGACTGCAGTGCGGCCTTTACCTCTTCGGGGATGGAGGGGCATGCAGGGAATCAGCGGCTTCTGAGAAACACGGGTAACCCTCTAAGCATGGGCGGTAATATGTCGCAGTTTGTGTGCGTGGCCGAACATGACATCGCTTCGAAATGCGCCAAGAACAGAGACCGATCACGCGTAGGAAGCGGCTGCGCAGGTGGTTTTGTGTGGTCATAGAGGGAGAGGGCTGTGACTGCCCAAAAGCGAATGCCTCGCATAGCGTAGTACCTCAGGATGTGCACAGGGGCTGCGCCTACAGCGCCATGCTGCCGCCGCCAGAGACGAGGCAGCAATCAAATGCTGGAAGCGTTCACGTAACTCACGCTGCGAAACTCGCATCAGGGGAGACGGCATTTCGGCCCGCAGGGCGATGCGCAACTTCGTTGCAGTATCGGCCACTGATCTCTACTAGCAGGAGCTGGATGGCGCATCTAGCATGCGGGCGTGAAGCCACCGGAAGCCGCCGTTTTTGTCCCGGAAAAGAGCTTTTATCTTATTTTTTAAAGAAATACCTGCCTGTAGCGCAGTAAACTGTACGAATCGACCGGAAAAGTCGTCAGGGAAAATATTTCACGCGCAAGTACCTCAAGGTAGCATTATTTTTTACGCATTTTGTACGTTGCAGCACTCCGCCGTATTCGGACGGTGTCGGCATGGCGTCTGTCATCTTTCGTGTAGCGTTCGTCGGCGTCTAAAGTGAGGCGTAATCGCAGAGTTTGAAAAAATAAAAAAGAAAAACGATCATAACAACAGCTGCCACCCGAGAATATTTGAATTGCGCGACTGAGACGGACAGAAGACGCCAGCTTCCGGGACAAACAGGATACCTTCCGGTGGCTTCACAAGCGCCCGCCTCGCAGAGCGGGGATGCGCCGTCCAGCCTTTTTAATGGAGGTCAGTGGTATCGGCCAGCTCCTCAGAAACGCGACGACGCAGCGAACGGCCTTGAACTGAACAGTGTAGACGCCACTGCGTTTTAAGCGCGTCTCAATCAGCTGGGCTAGATGTAGCGAGAGACACACGTATTGCACGTGACAAATCCGACCGAGAGCGCGCGTCCTGGAGGACGCGAACATCAAGGCGCCATGGTTTTTCCGAAAAAATAAAATGGAATTTTGAGCTCTAGGACAATGATCAGAGATGCACACAGGAGATGGGAGAAATGGTTGTTAAGTGAGCGAAGAGTCATCGTCCGCACGAAAAGACCGCATCTTATCAAACATAGCCGCAGCAATTACTCTGGCCAATAATGCAAGTTTCTGATAAAATTCTTTTGAAGCACTGCTCGCCCAGAACCGCAGAAATTGTGTCTTCATCATGTTCATGGAGTACAAGATCCTATTAGTTCGATTTGTTGGTAACGGACTTAAAAAGGAGCTTAGCACTTTATTACCTCATTACAAACACTGCAATTATTTGTCTGGATGAGTCAGTTTTTTGTGATTGACCGAATTCCTGAATGCTCTCAACGTGAAGGGGCGAGGTTGTGTTGTTGCACGGCCGCTGTTGTTGTCTCTAATTTCAATGGATCTTGCGTTCTACTCTTGTGGCGAATTGGAGCAGAGGTGCCGCGCAGTGTGGAGGCCGTGGTAGCGCAGTGTGAGCAGGGCCACTCGATCCGTCATTGGAATACGCTGCACATCCACGGAACAGGTGGGAAAGCGACAAGCCAGGAGATGTATCACATGACCAAAACAAACGACGTCACACCATTCCCAGCGGCAAAGCACGTGTGCGGCGGTGCTGGTATACGTCGCACTCGCATGCTCGCCGTTCGCTGCTGTCGCCATTTGCGATCGATGACTTTGGCATCTTGGTGCAACCATAGAGTTTCTTAAAGTTAACTAGAGGGGACTCTGGCGCTGCGATCGTTCAGTTACCATGGGAATGATGGGTAGTACACAAATTTGCCTAGTCTTCGTGCTTGCGGCTTCAAACGTACTTGTGGCTTTGTTTATTGCTGTTTTTTTGGCGTTCGTTTCGGATAAAGAATAGAACGTTCTGAACTTCGTGACCAGGTTTGATTTGGTTGCTGACTTTTGCTGAACTCAGTTTTGCGACAAAGCGGATGCAGCCGACGCGGAGCCAAACGGAGTCGAAAGAACGAAGTTTAGACAAATTTGTGCACTACCCATCTGTTCGCTCATAAGTCGATCGTGCAGACGGGACGGCGCGGCACTCTACGTCGTACAAAGCTTCTTTCTCGGCTCTCTCTGCCTGGTCTTTGGCGGTGCAATTATCAGTGGAAAGCAAACGGCTTCCTTTGAGCAGCTTGTCTACCCCGACGGCCCGCAGGGTTGCGGTTAAGCGACGTTCTATTCTCAGAGGCCGGCTTGGAGAAGTGCGGCCCCGAACGCGTGGGAAGATGAAGAGGGCAAACATCTCCTGCTCTATGCCGTCGCTCGAGGCGACAGTATGCTTGACCCCCAACAATGACCGGCATGCGCTTTCGGCGCGCCGACTGTAAAGCAGGGCTGAGTCGCAACAATGCACGGTCCGATTGCGGGAAAGGCGAGGACACGCAAATTGTTTCCCGGAACCGTCTTGCGACCGTCACCGGGGGTTCGACTCGATGAGCGTGGGAGATGGCGAATGCCGCAAGGCTGCTACGATACCGATATTTCGCGACCGTGAGAATCCCTGAAAGCGTGGGAAGAGAGGGAGAGCCATGATGGGAAAAGAGTGCCAAAACGCCTGTCTGCACTGTAAAGACACTGCTGTCGAGATTAGGGACAGCCAAGTAGGGAGTGGCTTAATCTGAGAATAAACGGATTGGATAAGGGAATGTTGAGGCGGACCACCCAGTGGCCACCTCCCCTTTTCTTTGTTTACTGCAAGGTACTTAAGACTGGACGGAATTCGTTTCCCTTCAGTCTAAGCTGAATCACTTAAACCGATCGATCAGTAAGACTCCGTACGATGCAACTTTTGTCTGGGCCGTAACCACTCGGTGGTCGAAGAGTGAGACTCGGTTCTTCGTATGTAGTAACAGTGTTCTAGGTCTAACTTAGGAAAACGTTAATTAGAAGAGTAAGAGGCTGTTGATGTTATGTTATCATCAGTGTGCTTCGGCAAGATGTACATATGACTGTAAATATTTCGCTGCAATATACCTTCAAGTTTTATTACCTCCAACCCTCCTCCTGCTTCATCGACGTCGATCATCTCTTTGACGGTACGTCAATCCCATCAAGGAGAAAAACGAACAAGGAAAAGCATAATCCATCATTCCAATGCTGGCTGAAGCGTCATGCGTTGCAGCTCCCATAGACACTAGCGCCAGAGTTCCCTCTAGTAAGTATTGTAGGAAACTCTATGGTGCAACGACGACGCATCCCCACAAGGTTGCCGGCCCGACTCCGAGTTTGAGGCCCTGCGCTATCGGTGCTGTCTAGCGCCTCGAGTGTTTCAGCAGGCGGCAGCGCATTGATACCTACCGTAGCCCGTGTATGCGACAAAAGGCAAGGTGCATAATCGCGGGCTGCCGGGATTTAGCGCATGCAGTATCGTTCAAATGCGGCTAGCCCAACAACGTCAAATATAATAAAAATAATATCTGGGGTTTAACGTCCCAAAACCACGATATGATTATGAGAGACGCCGTAGGGGAGGGCTCCGGAAATTTCGACCACCTGGGGTTCTTTAACGTGCACGAATCTAAGTACACGGGCCCCAAACATTTTCGCCTCCATCAAAAACGCAGCCGCCGCAGCCGGGATTC
This sequence comes from Rhipicephalus sanguineus, assembly GCF_013339695.2. NCBI lineage: Eukaryota > Metazoa > Arthropoda > Arachnida > Ixodida > Ixodidae > Rhipicephalus > Rhipicephalus sanguineus. The sequence goes on from NW_023614303.1 coordinate 38,277, forward strand.
GATCCCGCGACCTTCGGGTCAGCAGTCCAGCGCCATAACCACTAGACCGCCGTGGCGGGGCAACAAAGTCAAACCTGTTGGAGCCGGAGCACCAACTACGCTTGGCGGCTCGCCGCCGGCTGAAGCAAAACAAATACAAATGATGAGGATATAAATCCTTCGTACTCCGATTTCAAACGAGAGCACATCGACTGCTCATGGTTGAACTTCCGCGTAGCGAAAAGGATCTCACTCTAGCTCCGAATGACAGTGCTCCTACTCCTGTTCGACCACTGAAACTCTCCGGCTCGCAAGAGATCAAGCGTGTTTTTGAGTGCTCCTGTTTTTACAATGAAATCCGCCATTATTTCAGCAACTCCGGCTCTTTTACGCCCAATGGAATTCGCTCTAAGTTGGGTATTCGCAGCATCTCTACGGACGGCCAACTAAAACTGTCTGATACGATTCGCAGCACGGTGGCTGTGGTTGATTTGACCCCGGCCTGTACACTTACAGCGGCAAACGTTAAATTGGTTCAGAAAATACCAGTAATAAAAAGTGTTTACTTACTAACTTTTTTCTATGTCGGCGCCGCCTTGCAGTGTTGGCACCGCTTTGACCACGGCCAGCATGTTGCCGCTCATATTGGGCGCTACAGCACATTGTGTTTTAAATTACGCAATTGATATCTATGCATTTTAATGTGTAACAGTTACTTAAAGTGCAGAGCCAGTGCCTCCTCTATTTTTATAGAGGAAGCGTTGGCAGAGCACTTTTGGAGCCCGGGCTGTCGGCGTCTAATGCGTCATGTCTCTTGTCACGCTGGCAAAACCATTTCAACAAGACGGCGAGATGGGCCAGTTGGTGAACATTCATGTTAAAGCACAAGGCTTTTTAGCGCACATAAACACACAAACTTTGTGCACATAAACACACGCACATAAGCTTGTGCTTTAACAAAACCATTTATAGCATTGAGATGTATAGCAGAGTATAGCCAAGGGGGGGAAAGGGAAGTGAAGTTGAGGAGGAGGAAACGGAGGAGAGCGTAAAGCATAGCATAGCAATGTGTCGCGCCACGCAGGCAAAACGACGTATAGCATAGTCACGTACAGTATAGCATAGCCATGTGTATAGTATAGCATGGGGTGCAGAAGGAAGTGAGGGTGAGAAGGAGTGATTTGAGGGTGAGGAGGAGGAGACGGTAGAACGTAGCATAGCAGGGTATAGCATAGCATAGCAAGAGGACGGAAAAGGGAAGTGTGAAGAGGAGGGAAAGCAGGAGGGAGGGTAAATGATAGCATAGCCTTGTATAGTACAGCATAGCAAGGGGGTGGGAAAGGGAAGTGAGGGTGCGGAGGAGAGATATGAGGGTGAGCTGGAGGGTAAGTAGGAGGGGAGAGGGAGCCACTGCATCACAAATAAAGGTTTCCTTTCCCGTGATTGACGCCGACTACACCGCACGTTTGGAACGCGAGTGCGCACTTGCATGTGAACGCCAGCGTCACAGAAGGGCAGGCGAATCATTGCTCCACACTTCCTTCAGCTTTCACGTCGAGTGAAACTACATAATTTTATTACTTCTAGATGTTTGAATGTTTAATGCATGTAGTTGATACCAAAGTTTATAGAAATGTTGGTTAATACGGTGTCACTTGTCATGTATACGATGTTTTACTTGTTCTTTTTATGTCTGTGTCTATGCGTATGTGTCTACGTCTGTGTTTATATACTTGTAGTCACC
>NW_023614304.1:0-40001 GCF_013339695.2 Rhipicephalus sanguineus
GGAATATGATCCCACGTCTCTTAAGCCCACCTTAGCCTAAAAATACAGTCATTCTAAGATTGTTAGGAGGGCCACTGCGAGGACCATCCTAAGCACGTCTCTGAAGAAATTGTGCTTGCACATGTGTGCACTGTCTTTTCATAACGAGATCAATCGCCTACTGGGCGCTCGTTACCCTAATCTGGTAATTTCATCTGTGTGTGACAGTATGGTTCATAACGTCAAGACCACAAATAGTAAAGGTGGTAAAACTAAGTCTGATGAACACAGAAAAAAAGAAACAGCAACCACGCACTCTGAGTTAGGAAGGAAGATGCATCGGCTCGGGAACGTCAACGTACCATAGAAACTCGTGTAAGAGCCGCATCACCAGCTAAGCAGCCCTAACTTATAGACTATAGAATTAAAGAACAGGTCCGTCCTTCTACATAACGTCAGATCGACTTCTTGTAAAGGCCCACTAAAGTAAGGAACTTCAGCTCAATTGTTTCGTTTTCTTTAGCGTAATGATGAGATAAAAATCACAGCATATCCACGGAGTGAATGATGATGAGTGGGCGAAGCTGCGGAGGTTCATCGGTAAACCGTGAATCTTCCGTGAATTCTGCCCAGTACATCATCACCGACGTGAGATCGGACGCGTTTATACTAAAGGTTCGGTGAGTTATGAAGACTTGCAGCTCACTTTAATTTTACATGTACGCTGTGAATTTTCATTGTTTAGAAAACCATTGCTTTAGAAAACATCTGGAGTCTTTCGGTAAGCAGCTGGCGTCTTTTTGTTTTGCTTTAGAAACAACTGGCGTTCTTTCGTTTTGCTTTTAGAAAACATCTGGAGTCTTTCGTTGGTTTATTTCATCAATCAACGGCGTTTTGAACAAAATTTTTATTGTTTAATTACGCACAGGAGAAATCTCACCAGGCACTACCTTGGAGGTAAACAATGGCTGCTGATGGGAATGAGAGACAGAAGAAGTCGCCTTTTAGCTAACACTTACACTTCTACTAACGTTTCCTACTAGAACATGCCAATGGCTGCTAATGGGGAATGAGAGACAGAAGAATTCGGCTTTTAGTTAACGCGCACGCTGCGAATTTTTTATTGTTCAACACCGCACAGGAAAAATCTGCCACCGGCACCACCTTGGAGGTCAAGATCTGGTCCTAGCGTTACGACTGGTTACGCACTACGACTACGACAACTACGAGGGACGAACGGGTGCCGCCTTAAGGAGCTTCGCCCCTAAAACTGCAGTATGTACACAGATCGGCGCATGAGCTGAAAGACATAGGTTGTAGGCCCGGCATCGATGTTCGTTTTCTGCGAAACATAAGATAGGTCGCACCTGCCCGATTAATAATGCGCTGGCGCATGAGAAGGTAAATGACAAGTGCACTGTTAATGAAAAGAACATGTATATCACATGGGTTAAACAAGTTGTGTATGTCATTGTATTTATAGGCGTGCGCAGGGTTCCCCATCGAGGGGGGGGGGGCGATCGTTCATCGCAAAGCCCCCCCCCCTACTAAGTCAATGTACGAGGCAGATTTTTCGCCCCCCCATCTTATGTGACTGGGGGGTCAATGCATGGGGCAGCTTTTAAGCCCCCCCCCTCTTAGGTGACTAGGGGGAGGTGGCCACCCCCCCTGCCCCCCTCCCCTTGCACACGCCTATGATTGTATTATAGGCGTGTGGGGCGGACGACAAAATGTGTGATCTTCGACTAAAAATTACACCATATCCCACTAAAGGGAACCAGGTGGGGATTGCCAAGCAGCGCATGGGTCGACTTAAAGTTCCTTTCATCACGGGCACCTTGCCCGATGTTAACGCGTCCTTGCAAGTGGAGCACACCATGACTTCCGTGCAGTTGCTGTTGATGTTACTCGTCCCAAACTGTTGTTGGAGCACGCCACGCGAGTTCATCGCGCGTCTGCAGAATTTCATTCCCCGACGCCATCACGTAATTGCTGAGAGAGTGTAGAGGGAAGGGGCCACAGCGTCTTACCCAGCCCCTTACACAGGCCCGAACGCGCTAGCGCGCGCCAGCGCGTACTGACTAGGATACAACGCGTTGGTTCATCGCGCGCCTGCAGAATCTCGTTCCCCGACGCCGTCACATGATTGCTGAGAGAATGTAAGGGGGAGAGGCCACAACGTCTTACCCAGCCCCTTACGCAGGACCGAACGCGCTAGCGCGTGCCAGCGCAAATGGTTTTGTCTGCGTTGCGCCAACCTAGAACAGCATACGGCAGCCCGGGTCCCTAAAGTGCTCTGCACATATCATCATCAAGCCGGTCGAAGAACAAGAGGAAGAAGACTTCTCGTGCGCGCTGCGCCGCGGCTGCAGCGCGAGTAGGCGCATGCGCAGTGGAGCGCGGACGCCACCGCCGGACACAGCCCTGAGCAAAAGCTGCTTAGCATCTAATGGAGCGTGAACTATCACTTCAAAGCGATGCACGACTCCACCTACCGGAGCATTGGAGGTCACGTGGTTGTTGTTCCATTTTTTAACAAAACTACTATCTTTAAACATGCGAACCAATTGGCAAGAAAAATTACTGAGGCCAACACTACAGCGATTAAGCACAAGACCTGTGTGAGTGAACCGCCAGTGGCTCTATATGACAAATAATTTTGTTACCTTTGCCAATCTGGACAATGTGTAATTATGACAATGCTGCCTAGATGCATCTTTCTGCATTACGCATGTCACGGCTTTTTCAATTGGTACAATATATGTTGTACAATTTTTGAATAAAACTATCAATTAAGAGCCAGCGCCGTGCTGTTCGTTTTTCTTCATATTGTCCATGTCTAGTGTGGTACTGTGACGGACTTCAAGATGAATGCTAACCAACTTGCCGTCTCGATTGCTGGATTTCTGGCGCACGACGTAAGCAATGGAATCCACTGGAGGCTGCGATGAACGCACTCATTTTGCAGCTCCTCCTACACAATCGCTGTGATGGTCTCACGCGGGTCGTTGGTTCCCAGCGCTTGGACATCCCCGTAGCTTGTCGTGAGCATGCAGCGGCTGGATTGCCTGGTGCGGATCTCTTGTGCCTTTTCGAATGTTGCGGCCTGCAAAAGGAATTCCGAGACCCTCTTTGGCGGATTGCGCACAGGTCTGGCGGAAAGTTCCTTCTTAACTACTTGAATCAGGAAGCGAGCCATTTTTTCCTGGAGCATGGCGGAACAGGCGAGTCATTCCGTATGCATGCTGATGTTTTTCTTCAGAAGCAGTACAAGTACACGAGTGTCCAGTAGGGTTTCAGCTCTTTCCTTAAGGACGATACTCGTGAAGGTGTCCAAGAATGGGGCTTCAGAATTTCCCAGGTCGCCAGCGTACCCCCTCGGTTCTTGAACCATGACTGAGTGGCATCTTCGAAGGTGAAATTACCGTGCCGTAGGTTGTCTTCCATGGTGCAGTTGTTGAAAACGGTGGCCCGGTCGTACCCCACAAGCTAGCTTTCCGAGACTGCGTGTGATAACCCGCAGAACGTTGATGGCTCCCTGGGTTGATGTCGCCGGATGTAAGAGCAATTGTGGCAGTCATTGTTGCTGTCGAGATCAGTCTTGGGTTGCCTGGCACTGTCGGGAAGCGGCCCGTATTGTGGCAGTAGCCCTAGCTGCTCGTGGTTACTTAGACGATCCGCAATATACTTCCTTCTTCACGACGTGGATTGGATGACGGCTTCGTGTCGGCGTCCAGTACCTCCACCGCATGTCAAGCACCTCCACCCATGTCACCAGCACCTCCACCGCATGTCAAGTGGTTGTGGCGATGGAGAAAGAAAAAGGCAGTCGATAAATGTGGGAATCTTCATTGGGTGAACTTGTGCCCATAAAAAAGGACTCAAATTGCAGCGAAAGCGGCCAGGACAGACGGCAGTCACCGGTAATCTGATCTGCGGTAAGGCGCGGCAGCACCTATAATTGTGAAATTGAAGATTCTAGTCTTATTATTGGTGGTTGCGTTAGTTCCAGAATAAACTGTACTGTTCGCGGTGTTCGCGCAAGCTTATCAGAACAACTTAATATATTCGGGGAGCGGCCTTCATCAGGGAACACAAAATACAGAAATGCGCTCATTTTAAGTCGACACGAGGTATAAGGGGCGCCTAACATGTGATCTATCACTATCACACAGTAATTGCTGCAGTAAGGCGAGTTATGCACGGTTACAATAACAGGTCATTGCAAAGGCGTGTAAACGTATCTGAAGAATAGGTGCTTCCATGAAACAGGTACGTGACTAATAATTTGAAAACCGTAACAAGATCTACAAACAAAAAAACAATTCTGTAAACGCATATAGGAAAAAAAAGAAAGAGAGAAAAAGCGCTTGAACATGACAAGATGCGTGACTAAACAATTGAAGGGGTGCGAACATCGACAACAAAAAGCAAAGAAAAGGGATGCTACGAAATCGTGCAGCAAAAATCTGCGTGTACAGTGATTATTATTAGGTTGTGATGATACTAGAACTCAGTTCCGCGCCGAAAGAAACGTCAGCTTGCCTGAATTTTCATTTATGCCAGATGAGACAGCGTTGAACTTGTCGATGAGGAATGACTCGCGAATTTCTCTATCATGGTGCGAAGGGAAACCAGATTCCAGTATAGTTGCTGTGAGTTTATCGAAAGAGTGGCCAGGAATATAACGTGCCTGGACAGAGGTAGATTAGGTAGGCTTATCGCATGTGACTTATGGTTATTGGTTATATATATGGTTATGGTTATATATATATATATATATATATATATATATATATATATATATATATATATATATATATATATACTTGAAGAAATGAAGGAGCACACTTACGAAAATTGCATATTTTTACTCATTTACGTTTCGGCCGTGGCACGGCCTTGGTCAGAATGAACTCAAGTACAAGCGTACAGCCGCTTTTATCGGCATCAACACGTGGGTGAAGTGAATGTACAAAATTTACAAAACAATGATAAAACAAATGTGGTACATCAAGCTGCATCAAGGGCATGAACAAGCGCTTATAACGATGAGCCACTGAGCGCACTAGTCTCGATAGTTGCACGTGAAGAGACAAGACGATAGCGATTGTTCAATAATCAAAGTTTTCTTTACAGTTGTGTTAGACGCGTTTCATTGAAGTTATGACACAAATTCGAACATCAACACATCACAGAAAGACACGACACTTTTCCTACGCTCTCGTTAATGCCGGACGATACAGTGTTAAATTTATGGATCAGAAAGGATTCTCGAACTTCGCGATCATGGTGCGATTGGAATCCTGATTGTAATAGCGTCACCATGATTTTGTAAAATGAATGACCTGGCAGCCGAACATGTTTAGACAATGGAAGATGTGGCAAACTGTTAGCGTGTGCTCTGTTATTGTTGAAACGGATACGAAATGATGTTTCGGTCTGACCGATGTATTGCATGTGACACACTGAGCATTCAAGTAAGTAGATCACGTTAGTGCTGTCGCAGCTGAAGTCTCCGTTAATCTTAACTGAAAAATTAGATGCTGTGCTTTTAGCGGTCATTGCAGTGGTCATATGCGCACAAGCTTTACACCGTGGTTTGCTACAAGGATAACAACCAACAGGAGCTATCGCTTTAGTCTTGGATGAAGTTACGATATCGCGCAGGTTCCTTGATCGGCGATAAACCACTCTTGGTGATTCCGTGAAAATGTTCTTAAGCCGATCGCTCTGTGTCAATAGGTTGTAGTGCTTACTGAGAATGCGCGACACGTTAGGAATAGATGCAGAATGCGTTAGGATGAGGTTAGTTCGTGAGGTCGGCGCTAATCGCTTGTCAGTGCTGATGAGATCTTTACGGTCTAGAGAATCGGCCCGCTTGAGAGCGTCGTCAATTATACGTGAAGGATAATGCTGCTCTGTTAGTGCTTTACGTAGCTGGTCACAGTTACGAGTGTATTCACTGTCGTCCGAACAAATTCTTTTGAAATGGATAGCTTGGCTATAAGGGATACTCGTTTTGCAATGTTTGACATGACTGCTTTTAAAATGGAGATATCGCTGTCGGTCAGTGGGCTTTCTGTAAAGATTCGTAGTCAGTTCACCATTGCACAAAGAGACAGTGACGTCAAGGAAGTTTATGCTGAGTGGTGAATAAGAATGGGAAAAAGAATGGGAAAAGCCAAGCTATCCGTTTCAAAAGAATTTGTTCGGACGACAGTGAATACACTCGTAACTGTGACCAGCTACGTAAAGCACTAACAGAGCAGCATTATCCTTCACGTATAATTGACGACGCTCTCAAGCGGGCCGATTCTCTAGACCGTAAAGATCTCATCAGCACTGACAAGCGATTAGCGCCGACCTCACGAACTAACCTCATCCTAACGCATTCTGCATCTATTCCCAACGTGTCGCGCATTCTCAGTAAGCACTACAACCTATTGACACAGAGCGATCGGCTTAAGAACATTTTCACGGAATCACCAAGAGTGGTTTATCGCCGATCAAGGAACCTGCGCGATATCGTAACTTCATCCAAGACTAAAGCGATAGCCTGTGGTTGTATTCTTAACACGTGTTGGTTGTCATCCTTGTAACAAACCACGGTGTAAAGTTTGTGCGCATATGACCACTGCAATGACCGCTAAAGCACAGCATCTAATTTTTCAGTTAAGATTAACGGAGACTTCAGCTGCGACAGCACTAACGTGATCTACTTACTTGAATGCTCAGTGTGTCACATGCAATACATCGGTCAGACCGAAACATCATTTGTATCCGTTTCAACAATCACAGAGCACACGCTAACAGTTTGCCACATCTTCCATTGTCTAAACATGTTCGGCTGCCAGGTCATTCATTTGACAAAATCATGGTGACGCTATTACAATCAGGATTCAAATCGCACCATGATCGCGAAGTTCGAGAATCCTTTCTGATCCATAAATTTAACACTGTATCGTCCGGCATTAACGAGAGCGTAGGAAAAGTGTCGTGCCTTTCTGTGATGACTTGATGTTCGAATTTGTGTCATAACTTCAATGAAACGCGTCTAACACAACTGTAAAAAAACTTTGATTATTGAACAATCGCTATCGTCTTGTCTCTTCACGTGCAACTATCGAGACTAGTGCGGTCAGTGGCTCATCGTTATAAGCGCTTGTTCATGCCCTTGATGCAGCTTGATGTACCACATTTGTTTTATCATTGTTTTGTAAATTTTGTACATTCACTTCACCCACGTGTTGATGCCCATAAAAGCGGCTGTACGCTTGTACTTGAGTTCATTCTGACGAAGGCCGTGCCACGGCCGAAACGTAAATGAGTAAAAATATGCAATTTTCGTAAGTGTGCTCCTTCATTTCTTCAACTACATGTGCACCGGACCTTCAGAACTTTCTTTTGAATTATTTCACTACTATGGGTCCCGGAAAAGCCACTACGAAAATTGTCGACTGCAAGTACCCCAAGAATGCCGCTTCCACAGCCATTTTGGGCGACTCGCAGACAAAGTACTTGTATCAACATTTTGATCCTCTTCATGTGGGTACGCCAGCCTTCATCTCTCAGAGCGGTGCTACCATTAGTGACATAAGTTCACTATTGGAATTCGTGCCTCCGTCAGCGGATACACTCATCCTTCACGTTGGCAGCAATGACGTGCCGATGTGCTCCGGCAACACAGCTTTTGCCAGGTACCGTGAGATGCTGAACTTCATAAAAAAGCAGCGTCCCGTGATACGCCGAATATATGCAAGCCTGGTCCTGCCACGATCGTGCAACCGTCGTCACGGTAAGAGGAACCAGGCCTTTGTGCAACGTTGCAACAAGTCTGCAAGATTTCTAAACCAGCTTCTTCGGAATTTTTGCCGACGTTCAAAGCTGGTATTCTACGTAGAGCATGGATTCGAGTGGTTCCTTCCCGCTCGCGTGTTCGCAAGCGACGGCCTGCACCCAAGCTTCGAGGGTTTCGCGCTACTTGCCTGTCACTATAGGCAGTTGTGCTTCAAAAATCCACATGATGCGTCATCAGCTTCTTGGAAAGACTGCACAAGCAGTAAAGTGCTTTGTAATGTGTCTCAGACCACGAAGACTCAACTTCATCACGACAATAGTTCGTCATCTGAAAAAGTGGCAACACACACAGCAAGAACGTCACTGAACGGAAACGAAGCAACTGCAAGCCACTTAATGACGAGCCGTACAACCGCCGCAACGACAAGCAAGGCAAAGGCAAGCAAAGCCACGGCAATCAAGGCATTGACATACAAGGCATCGACGAACAAGGCAACGACCAACAATGCATCGACAAGCGAGGCATCGACAAGCAAGCCATCGACAAGCAAGCCATCCACAAGGGAGGAAGCGACAAAGTCTGTACCAAGAAACAAGGCTCCGTCCAACAGTGTACCTCAACCCAACGCGACTGCAAACCTGACAACGAGAAACAAGACATCGGCAAGGACGACGACAACGACGACAGACAGCGCAGCGACTTGGAATGATGTGACGAACAATCCAGTGACAAACAAGGCAACAGTCAGGCCACCGACACCTCCTCAGGCTCGCTGTGCTGCGTCGTCTCAGCCAAGGTACCAATTCAGAAGCAAGCGGCCTGATTCTACCAAAGGAACCGATTGACTACCATCTAGCCAGGGTAAGACCCCCTTTGGGGCCGCCTCTGTGCATTTTATGAAGATTAGGAAAGTCGTTGAAAAACGCCAGGCCTGCGCTGAAACCGCAGCACAGTCACAGCGAAAGCTGGAAGAGCGGCGTTTACAGAGCCCGTTCTAAGCTCTCTTGGGGCTACAATACAAGTACACTAGAAAGGTACCCACTACGCCATAAATCACAATTTTTGTGAAGTTGGAAAGCACCTACTAAGCCATTATTCGTCTTTCTGCGGAGAAACGAGGCACCAGCTACACGTCTGTAAGGCATTATGTGCACTTTGTTGACGCGACGACTGATGACGAAGAATTATGGTTCAGCCCTTTGTAATGGGTTGGAAGCTTTAAACGGCCCACCAGTTATGTAATTTGCATTGGGTGACGCCCGGTTGCTATTTCCATCTCCCGTCATGCTGTATAACATACGTTGACGTGGGAGAGAGACGGGGGGGGGGGGGGCGAAGAACTTTACTGAGACCCCGAGGAAATTGATCATGCGCTTATGGGCTTCCTTGGCAACCAATACAAGTGCACTTACGAGGAACCCACTACGCTATAAATCATTGTAATTTTTTAGAAGTAGGGCAGCAGGCACTGTGCCATTTTTCGTCATTCTACGGAGAGCCGTGGTACCTGCTAAACGCATGTAAGGCATTATGCGCACTTTGTTGATGCTCTACCTGATGACGACGAAGAATTATGGCAGAGCCTTTGTAATGGGTTGGAAGCATTCAACAACCTACTCGTTTCGCAATTCGTATTGTGTGACGCCTCGTTACAGAATTCGCGTTGTGCGACGCTTGGTGCTTATTTTACTCTTCTACCACGCTATATTGCATATGCTAATGTGGTTCCTTCCCGACATGAAGCCTGTATAGGACCTTTTTGCGAAGCAGTTTCAAGCACCGGCATGGCTCAGAGGCTGAATACTGGGCTCACACGCAGAGGGCCCAGGTTCGAACCTCGTTCCATCCTGGAATTTTTTCTTATTTCGTTTTTTTTTTCTTATTTCGAGCGATACTGGTTACGGACACCGGCGGCGGCGGCGGCAGCGGCGGCGGCGGCGGCGGCGGCGGCGGCGGCGGCGGCGGACAACTACGGCGCCAAAAACGGCCGGTGAAATGATCTCATAACAGCTTTCGCTGTAAAACGCACTCGTTGTGATCTGCATGCTTCCACCTTGAAAACGTATATTGCTGCATCTGCAGTGCCTAAAGGTTTACGCCTTACATTAAGGCCTGCCACGTCTGAAATGTCTAACAATAATTTGTCGAGGTGGGACAACGCTCTTAAACAAGCTTCACTGGAGCTGACGCGGATTGTTACTAACCATTATGAGTCATCCGCAAAACAGTTAAGAAACAAGGAGAATCAACTTTTTGCCACTCATAATTTTACTGCCGAAGAGAGAGCGTTGCTTGAGAACTACAGACAAGAAAAGATTCGAGAGCTCAACTACAAGAAAAATAAAAAGTTGATGCGCGATAACATCTGTACTAGCGCCATGACCGCTAATGATGCAACATCTTCGGCACATTCGTCCTCCACAGATACTGGAAATATTGTAAATATTTCTGGTACTACTTTATCAACAGAAGAGTGGAGTGTTCTGTCACGCGGTTTGAACTTTTGTCCTGCCACTGGCGGATACAATGAATTCCAACTAATCAGTGACTTGCATAATTTTGAAAGAAACATGCGTTTACGTGAGTACTTTCATGATCGGCCTACCTCTAACAAGACAACCTATTTTTCTACTAAGCATTGGACTCCTCCTTCTCAGAGGGATAAATGCCTCGACCTTTACATCAGAGCAGTGCAGCGAGATGTGCTCGAGGCATACAAAAGTCAATCGCGATTTCACCGCAACCTGAGCGCCAAAGAAAGGGAAGCAATGAAAACGCTGGCTACCCGTGACAACATCGTCATCAAGCCGGCTGATAAGGGTGGTGCAATCGTCGTAATGGACAAAACTAATTACCTTCGTGAGGCCTACAGACAACTGAATGACCATGCATTTTACAAACATTTGAGCTACGACCCGACTGAAGAGTTCAAGAGCAAGATAAAAGAAACTTTAGAAGACCTGGTAAAAGAAAATAAAATTCCGGCATCTGCACTAAAATCCCTAGTCCCCTTGAGCCCGGTAGCTGGCAGATTTTATCTGCTCCCTAAAATTCATAAAACAAATAATCCTGGCCGACCAATAGTTTCAGGAATAGGAACTGTCACGGAAAACCTGTCCCGCTACGTAGATAGCATAATCAGTTCCATTCCTCCTAAGTTTTGTTCATATATCAAGGATACTAACCACTTTCTGTCCGACATAGCTGATTTGCATGTTCCAGATGATGCGCTTCTGGTCACGCTGGACGTGGCGTCACTGTACACGAACATTCCCCATGCAGATGGGATTCAGTCTGTACTCCATGCTTATAACGACTCCGTAGATGACAAACCCATCGACGATACCACCCTAGGCATTATTTTAGCACTAATCCTCGAGCTTAATAACTTTGAATTCGACGGCGAACATTACGTTCAAACCAGCGGCACCTCGATGGGCACAAAAATAGGTCCAAACTATGCGAACATTTTCATGGGCGTGCTAGAAAACAATTTCCTCGCCACTCGTGATCTTAAACCGCTTTATTACAGACGCTTCATCGACGATATTTTCTTAATTTGGCACCACGGTGAAGCTGCATTATTGTCTTTCATTTCTGACTTCAATAACGTAGAACCATCAATTTCTTTTTCCCATTCTTATTCACCACTCAGCATAAACTTCCTTGACGTCACTGTCTCTTTGTGCAATGGTGAACTGACTACGAATCTTTACAGAAAGCCCACTGACCGACAGCGATATCTCCATTTTAAAAGCAGTCATGTCAAACATTGCAAAACGAGTATCCCTTATAGCCAAGCTATCCGTTTCAAAAGAATTTGTTCGGACGACAGTGAATACACTCGTAACTGTGACCAGCTACGTAAAGCACTAACAGAGCAGCATTATCCTTCACGTATAATTGACGACGCTCTCAAGCGGGCCGATTCTCTAGACCGTAAAGATCTCATCAGCACTGACAAGCGATTAGCGCCGACCTCACGAACTAACCTCATCCTAACGCATTCTGCATCTATTCCCAACGTGTCGCGCATTCTCAGTAAGCACTACAACCTATTGACACAGAGCGATCGGCTTAAGAACATTTTCACGGAATCACCAAGAGTGGTTTATCGCCGATCAAGGAACCTGCGCGATATCGTAACTTCATCCAAGACTAAAGCGATAGCTCCTGTTGGTTGTCATCCTTGTAACAAACCACGGTGTAAAGTTTGTGCGCATATGACCACTGCAATGACCGCTAAAAGCACAGCATCTAATTTTTCAGTTAAGATTAACGGAGACTTCAGCTGCGACAGCACTAACGTGATCTACTTACTTGAATGCTCAGTGTGTCACATGCAATACATCGGTCAGACCGAAACATCATTTGTATCCGTTTCAACAATCACAGAGCACACGCTAACAGTTTGCCACATCTTCCATTGTCTAAACATGTTCGGCTGCCAGGTCATTCATTTGACAAAATCATGGTGACGCTATTACAATCAGGATTCAAATCGCACCATGATCGCGAAGTTCGAGAATCCTTTCTGATCCATAAATTTAACACTGTATCGTCCGGCACTAACGAGAGCGTAGGAAAAGTGTCGTGCCTTTCTGTGATGACTTGATGTTCGAATTTGTGTCATAACTTCAATGAAACGCGTCTAACACAACTGTAAAAAAACTTTGATTATTGAACAATCGCTATCGTCTTGTCTCTTCACGTGCAACTATCGAGACTAGTGCGGTCAGTGGCTCATCGTTATAAGCGCTTGTTCATGCCCTTGATGCAGCTTGATGTACCACATTTGTTTTATCATTGTTTTGTAAATTTTGTACATTCACTTCACCCACGTGTTGATGCCCATAAAAGCGGCTGTACGCTTGTACTTGAGTTCATTCTGACGAAGGCCGTGCCACGGCCGAAACGTAAATGAGTAAAAATATGCAATTTTCGTAAGTGTGCTCCTTCATTTCTTCAACTATATATATATATATATATATATATATATATATATATATATATATATATATATATATATATATATATATATATACGCACATCACCCTCGTCATCATTTTTAAATATCACGGCTTTATGAGAGTGACAATGAACGTCTAATGGCACAAATCAGTGGGAAAGAGTACCTCTTTCTCTAATCACGATTGACGGCTTCCTCAATCCATACCTGCCTGCTGTGGTTAGTGGCTATGGTGCTCGACTGCTGACCCAAAGGTCGCAGGATCGAATCCCGGCCGCGGCGGCCGCTTTTAAATGGAGGCGGCATGCTAGAGGCCAGTATACTGTGCGATGTCAGCGCATATTAAAGAACCTCAGGTGTTCAAAATTTCCGGAGCCCTCCGTTACGGTGTCCCTCATAATCATATCATGATTTTTCAGCGTAAAACCCCAACAATTATTATTACCCTCAATCCGGATAGCGATTGGCCTTTGCTGCTTTTCTGCGATCAAAATTCTGTCGTAGGGAAGAGACTAAATCAGAACGGATGTTTAGACTTTACAAGTCCACCAGGTTGGAAATGCCGTCTCACGGCTTTGGATGGTACAGTGAGAACGTCAACAACTCTTCACTAGATAAGCGGCATTGTATTCGATGCAATACGATACATGGCGCACAAGGCGCGTCGAATTAAATGCACGGCACAAATCATGGAACATCTTCTGGACCTGAGTAACAGCGTTTCACGAGCACCCAACATTTCAGTCCTAACGGCAACGCTACAATGGTAGGCAAATACAACATTTAAGTAGACGTCTGAAAAAGAAAAATTCTTTTTTTCTTGAGTCTTGTTATCATCTGGTGGGATTCAGCCGTCTCGTGAAGACACGGCGAAAGTGCCGCTTTAAGTGCCGCTACTTAGAGAGTTTCCTAGCAAAGAAAGAAATCAGGCACTAAACACACGTTCTTTCTTTCTTTTCTTTTTTAAATATGGGGAGCTTCGCTTCACGCTCATTGACTTTGTAATCTTCTACGCAGCCGCCATTATATACACAACGCTGCTGCATGAAAAGTCGAGGTCATATTGCCCATTCCTTTAATCTTTACGTCGATCCGAAAGAACAGAAGATTTTGATCCTGTGCTGACGTAAGAGCGTGCGGAGATTCGCAATCCCTCGAGGCATTGAGGACATCACCCCTAGTTTGAGAAATGACAAGGTAGAAGACAAAGCTTTCTCTTTTGTACTTAGGCGAACTAATCTGGAGAAATGAACGAAACTTGTAAACCGAAGACAAGTTGTTTTTCGTGCTTTAAGCAGACAAATTGCTTTGAAAATAAAAAAAAACATCACCCAGTTTATTTTCAAATACAAAGAAAAATTATACAGCAAGTTCACTGTAGATATCATCGTATGTGTACTTTTCGAGACCCTAAGGATTTGTTATCTTGCGACGGTCTTTAGCAGAAAACTAAAAGCGTGAGGGTGTCTTGATAAACTGCCCATTACACGTATAATAATTTCACCGAGTTATTTTGTTGTTCTATATCCCACTTGCCTCTGTTCTCATTGACCGCGAAATATATATTTATTTTTTACAGAAGCACGAATCATATACTACAAATTACATGCCCTACATTAACAATGACCAAGATTTCTGAGCTTGTAAACACTGAGGAAGCACGCCTGCTGGGATTACGTCGCGGCCGCGGCTAACAGTGGGGTTTCCAATGTTATCACCGAACCGCGGCTCAGTGATGACATTTTATTGCGATAGCAATTACATGAACAGTCTCGTCTGGTTTTTGTCCGTCGCCGTCGCCGCCGCCGTCATTCACCATATATGTTTAAGTATGTGTATATATATATATATATATATATATATATATATATATATATATATATATATATATATATAAGCCCCCAAAGAAAAATAAATCAAAAAATGCTTCCGAAGCACGGAATCGAACCAGGGACCTCTCGCACCGCAGCGCGTGGCGCTAACCACTACGCCACAAATCGCAGATCCTCCGGGTAGCTAGCGGCGAGCGTCATATACACATTCTTTACCGCTGGCCGGATTCAGAGACGCCAGGCGCTTATAAGCGTTTCTTCATTACCAGCGAGATGGCACGAGAAGCGCAACGGGCGCATTTAAAAGCCGTCAGCCAGCTCGCTCGCTTCTTCTAATATTTGCGCAGGGAGAACCTTGCCCTTCCGCTGTCTGCTCTTTATGTACACCATTTACTTCAGCGTGCTTTCTTACTCTCCAGCGAGATGGCGCGATGTGCGCGCTGAGCGCTGGGCTTTAAAGGCCAACTCCGGCGATTTTTTGGCCATGTCAATGTAATGGTGCTTTTATGTTCCTGAGACGCTCCTGTTACGGCCCCGATAGCAGAAATACTCGGCAAATTGGAGAATAATTTTAAATAAGCAAGAAAGCGCAACACCGAAACTGAAACCCAACCGAGTGTACTGTCTACGTATGACGTAGACGTTGTTACGAACGAACCGGAAGTCGTGCAAGGCATGCTGGTCACGCCGGCGCGGAGTATGAAAACTGTGACAGCCGGCACGAGCAGGCGCACGGTGGAGAGGTGAGCACGCCGCGCATCAGCTGTAATGTCTGCGACTGACAGTGCCGCGTCTGATAATGACAGTACCTCGGCCAGCACAGCAGACGCTCGCTGTAGCGGCCGAAGTTAGTGGTGCCCTCGGCTACGTCACTTCCGCCGCCTTCCCAATACTCAATACTGACGTCACAGACGCAATGTTGCCAATAATTGTGGGAAGCCAGGAGGGCAATGTTTGCAGACAATCTTTAAAATTCATATGCAAACAATCTGCGCATGTCTCAAGCCTGTAATTTGGCATAAATGACGGAAACGTGCAAAGGAACGTACCCAGCGAATTTCATTGAGATCCATCGACGTCGAAAAATCGCCGGAGTTGGCCTTTAAAGGTCGTCGCCCCGCTCCTGCGAACGCCGATGCTCTTTTGCCCTACAGGGCGTGGTCGCCTTCGTGCGCTTATCTCAAGGAAAGAAGGAGGGCGGGCGGAAGGGGTGGTGCGGGGGGGGGGGGATTGTATGTCTCGAGCTTTCCCCGCGATGTCCGCGCTCAAGTCACAGAGCATACGAAGGTCACTTCGCTCGCTGTTCAAACAGAAATAAGTAACAACTGCGACATTTAGTTCGCGCTCGTCCTGTGTGTACCTGTTCGTTCGTTTCGCGTGTCCTGCTTTATGTTTCAGCAGTGCGCTTCAAGTATCGAGCTGTGACACACAATAGTTCGCGCTCGTCCTGTGTGCGTTCTTTTCGTGCGTCTTTTGGGCTCGAGCGACGCGCTGGCAATTTCGAGCTGCTTTCCTTTCTTCGCGTTACATTCCAATTTGTTGCTATCGCATTCATTGCTTCGCCGATGCAGCGAAACCTTAACTTTTTTATTTTGAGCTGATCCTGGAGTAGTATCAAATTTCACTACACTTTACTGGCGTGAGACCGGCAGAGTATATGCACCAAACTACAAGGCCCGAGAAGGCAGGCATACGGGGGCTTGCTTTAAAGAAGTAAGTGTGCTCTTTGTCCCGAATATGTGTTGCAACGAAAACATTCGGGCATTGTGGGCCATTTACCTGCGCGTTCATGCGACGAAGAGCAGCCAGCGAACCTATGGACAAAATTCATATTTGGCTATGCATAAACTTATTCGAGTGCCAAGGTTATTAGGTAATTTTAACGCGACAGCGTTGAAGAGCTCGATTCGCAGAAATTCCGATGTCGGTATCGGCGTCGGCGTCGTTTGTTGAGAGCGAGAAATCAGCTTGTCCGTGAGCGAAATTGTGAGATAGGCGCAAATAAAGAAATAATAAAAATATTCGGTTCCAGTGGCAGTCGAACCCAGGACTTCTGCGTGGCAAGCAGGTGTTCTAGCCCCGGGATCGTTCGCAAACGCTATGCACGGTTCCTTCTTTATTATTTGTACTTTTCAATTAAAACAATTTTAATTACCCGATTTTGTTCTAGATTTATTGTCCCTTTGCATCTATGTCCCACTTATGCAGTACACAAGAAGTGATTTTAGATTATCTTGATCGGTGCCTTCAGCTAGCGTGGTTTTCAGTTTTTGTATACGAATGAACAAGCGCGTGCAGAAACTATGCACTATATATTCAGCTAGCAGAATTGCAAATATCTTTTATTGTTCAAGCATTGCTGAGTACGCAGTAGCTGCCTCTTTATTGTTTCATAAGTGGCTGCTGGTCGGGAGGATTCGCGTTTAAAATGAAAAAGAAATGAAACGTTAAACACGGGTTCTGTCGCGTGTACACCAAGGTTTGCGGTACGGAGAGGGCTTGCATTAGTTACGAGGTATTTCGCGCGGCATTGGCGGAACCCGGAAGACCGAACGAATGTTTCTGAAAGAAGATTATGGCGCGCTGCTCGCATGGGGCTGCTGAAATATTTAGTAACCTCGCGCTCCTGTCCTTCTCATCCGTGGAAATGTTCATAAAAAAACTAAAAGCAGAAAACATAGCGCCTTTACGATTGCGGTTATATATTGGCAGCTTACATGTCATGATCCTGTGACAACAGCGTTGTTTTCTTGTACCAGTTCTTTCTGACCGATTGTAAACAATTACATAGTACCGCGACTTTCGGAGTTCACTGCCTGCGCGCGCGCGCGCATTTGTTTGTGTGTGTGTGTGTGTGTGTGTGTGTGTGTGTGTGTGTGTGTGTGTGTGTGTGCGCGCGCGCGTGCGTGCGTGCGTGCGTGCGTGCGTGCGTGCGTGCGTGCGTGCGTGCGTGCGTGCGTGCGTGCGTTAGCACATGTTTACGACGCGTTTTCAAATTAACGTTAGCCAATACTACGAAATACTTGCTTCCTAGAAAAGCTAATGGTGTTGTATTTCTACTCCGGCTGCTACCGCCGCTGCT
The DNA here is from genome assembly GCF_013339695.2 of Rhipicephalus sanguineus. Classification (NCBI taxonomy): domain Eukaryota; kingdom Metazoa; phylum Arthropoda; class Arachnida; order Ixodida; family Ixodidae; genus Rhipicephalus; species Rhipicephalus sanguineus. Next base: position 17,664 of record NW_023614304.1, read on the forward strand.
GGCTAACGAGATGAGCGAACTTATCGAAAAGGAAACACACAGTACCATCCACCAACCTCGTCTTGGTATTATAAGTACCCCCCCTGTCAACGGGGCGGCGAAAAGAGTCGTCCAGAAACGTTCCTATACATATACCTTCGTGAAAGAAGAGAACGCAAGCAAAAAAAAATTACGCGGCGTCCTCCAACCCCGCCGCTCCTTAAAGCGATCAACCGCAAATTCCTCTTCCGCAGGCCGACCGCCTAAATCGAGGGGCAATTTCCTTCCCCATTATCCGCTTTGTTCTCCCCTTCTTCGTTGCGATTCCCGTCTTTCATTTATATCGTTTTCTTTCACGAGCCAAACTCAGAGCCAGACTGTTAAGCTTTCCGCGGAGAATTGGTTCCATTTCATATTTCAACCTCTCCCCACTCGTTTCCAATGACAAACGGTCGCCGACCCATTCGGACTGCTCCCTATGCCCTTATTTTCAGTGTTTTTATTATGCTCTTCTTATTCCGGGATGTCTGTATCTAATCTTTTCCTCCGCGCTCGCTTTATTCTGCCTCTGTCCTTACGATGTCGCTGTGGTCTAAGAGAGCCGCAAAGGACTGTCAGGCGAGAGGAAATGCATCGACGACTTTCGGCTCGCAATGGTTCCACACTCCGCCTTGGAACTCCAGCCCCCACCCCATCTGACGTTCTCTCAACACCACGCTACAGCCATGCCCCCTTCGGTAAGCGTCTTCTGTCCTCTGGAACACTTATTTTAGGTGACGTGCTTTTGCCTCAACAGCGAGCATGGCGAGGGATTTTTCGGTAATGTTTCTTACTACGCTTCCCCTACTCTCATATCCCACCCTCCAGCTTCCCGATCGTCATTCCAGTGTTCATCAGGTCTCCCCCACACTTTCATCTCTACCCACATTGCAGCTACGCTGAAATCTTCGTGGAACTGCTTATTTTCTGTCGTTATTTTTTGTTTTTGTTTGCTCAAATTTCTTCACCAGTGGGGTATAGTTGATTCTTGGCAACGTCTACATTGCTCGCCTTTTTGCCCGCCGAGAACAATATGAGATGCCGCTGGAGTAAAGCGGAAGGGTCTATCCACCGCCGATATCGGCTGCCGTTTCGTCTCGCCATGGAGTTCCCGTTGTTTATAAAGCTTTAGACGCAGATCCGCTTCCCGGTCTCGTCTCTTCTGCTTGCGCTTTGCAATGTCTGTGTCATCGCCGGATTCTTGAGTTCACACTGCTCGCAGTGTGGCTCAGTCGCCTCCCTTTCTCCCATATTGTGGGACCCCCCCCCCCCTTTGATCTCCTGACCACTCCCTCGCCCGATGCGTGGGAAAGTGTACTCCGCAGTACGAGCCTTGAAGTACAGCTCCGGGCCATAAAACGAGCGGAGGAGGTGGCGGCCAGGCGCAGCCTGACCGCCGTCCCTCTGTGAAAATGTTTTCACTTCAATAAAGTTGCTTCTCTCTCTCTCTCTCTCTCTTGAGTTCCGCTCAGAATGAATTTATCGCCGCATTGTTACCATTACTGTTTTTCTTTCTGTCTGTCTGTACTGTACGTACTGTGTGTATGTATGTATGTATGTATGTATGTATGTATGTATGTATGTATGTATGTATGTATGTATGTATGTATGTATGTATGTATGTATGTATGTATGTATGTATGTATGTATGTATGTATGTATGTATGTATGTATGTATGTATGTATGTATGTTTTCTGCTTGCTCCGGGCTGCAACGCCAGTCGCTCAGCAGACTGGCGTTGTCGGGTAACAATCTTGTCTGTTAAATCGGCTCGATTTCTAAAGTCGAAACCCTCTCACTATGGGTTGAAGGCTGCCCTTAGGTGCAATCGGGCGCGTGTTTGCGATAATTGTGGTATCTACCCGAACTATGAAATTGGCTGCACTTTGAAGGTGATTTGCTGCAAGTACTGCAAAGGTCATTATTTGCGGCACCTTTTTCTCTTTCTTTATCGTCTCTTAACTTTGTGTTGTTCTGCGAAGCCAGCGAACCGCTGGCGCCAGCGACATCCTGTTTGTTTCTCTGTGCGAACACCGTCATATAAGTAAAGATACAGAGGGTAGTCACAAGCGATTTGGACGAGTCCCTCAGCTGAAGTCGTTAGCATTGGCTAAATGCGAACGACGGCGTCGTCTTTGCGTCTCTAACTGATGACCGAACGACGACAACGCCATGGAGGCACGCGGTTGAGCGCTCTCGCTTTTCCGCCTCTCAACGTCTGTCGTTTCGTGCTAGCCATCCAGACATAAGCGCGAGCACTTAAGACATCAGCAGTGGCTTTCTCTGCGTAAGCAATCGCTCCCTACTCGAATGATCATTTTGTCATAATATTATTGCTCGATTTCGTTTTCACGAAACCTCTGTAAGTTTGTTGAAGGCAGAGAGAAGGCAATAAGAGCGCGCACGTATCCGCCTCATTTATTCTCCGTTCCTTCGACAGAATAGCTCTCGCGCGAGGCAATCCCGCATTTCGTTTTGTTACCGTAATGGCGATGACGGTGCGCTCCAGTCTCGCTGCCACTCAGCAATGCAAGCACTCGTGTACTTAGGCGTCACTTCATGCTTGGCGCCCTCTTTCCCATTCCGGTCGGATGCGCAACCATCGTGCCTTACATTCGCCGTTACTGTGTGTCCACAGCGTCCAGAGGCTTCTTTTCAAACTTTTTGTCGCGGCTGAGCCGCTTTGCGTTCCTCGCGTAATCTCGTTCCGACAGCGTTGGAGCTGGACGGCGATAGTTCTTAGCGACGCACTTGCGCAGCCGCGCGTGGGAGACTTCGCATGTTCCCCGGGGGAAAAGCTCGAATATGCTTGAGCTATGCTTGGCCTGAGCGAGACAGTTTTCGCTAAGGCTGTAAGCAGGATGAGTGATTTATGTGGGCGTCATTTCTTCAGAATCTGTAATGTCAGTGCTGAGCGTGGGATGTGTTGCGGCGTCCTTCTCTCTCTCTCTCTCCGCTGTTTTTGTTTGTTCCTATCTCTGCTTTTCAAGCTGTTTCATGTGTACATGTATGCAGATGTTGTATGTGTCCCTCTCTATGACGCTTATTACGTACACACTATCAGTAATAATTATGATTATATTATTCGGAAAAAAACTGTTGGCAACTATTGACCCACCAGCTTCTCAGAAAACATTCAAATATTCGCTGATCGAAATGTGGTAACAGCTGGTAACATTAAATGCAATCTGGTAATAAAACTCATATCGAAAGCATCTAAACAGCCAAGTTTACTGCTTCTTAGTTTTTAAATGCGAAGCATTTTTAGCGAAGCTTTGGCACTTTGAGCGTTTCTATCTATCTATCTATCTATCTATCTATCTATCTATCTATCTATCTATCTATCTATCTATCTATCTATCTATCTATCTATCTATCTATCTATCTATCTATCTATCTATCTATCTATCTATCTATCTATCTATCTATCTATCTATCTATCTATCTATCTATCTATCTATCTATCTATCTATCTATCTATCTATCTATCTATCTATAGGCACCTACGTCTGGGTGCTCTCGTGATCGCCTCCTTAACTTCGTGTACACCAAAATTGGCATGGGAGGGTAAGAGGATTTGAGGAAATATGACTGTCGGGTCATGACATGAATAACGTGAAAATCCTGTCGAGTACGTCGTCAAACCCTTTCCTCCAGACACGTGTGGCACATACCCGCTTACCACGGGCGCTGCGGTGTACGGGTATGTGCCACACGTAGTAGTAGTAGTAGTAGTAGTACAACTTTATTCATAAGGGTTGGGATAAGGGGTCATGAGCTCTATGGGTGGGGGCCCAAGTCCAGGGCTCCACTGGCTACTGCTGCCTGCCTGACATGACCCAGAAGCGCAAGCTGTACCTCCGGGTCAGAGCTGGCGAGCTGGGCCTCCCATTGCTCGAAAGTATTAGATAGGTTGTATTGGCATAAAAAGGCATCTAAAGTTGGTGGTCGGTTTAGGCATCCCCACGAGATGTGATATAGAGATGGCGAGCCGCCACACCACGGACAGGCGGGCCCATACAGCGTTGGAAAAATTTTGTTCTCAGGTGATTGACAATTTAAATCTACCCAGGAACGGCGAGAATAGACATTGGTAACTTAAATGCGAGAGCGTTAAGAAAAACCGACATCGGCAGCGTTGACCCGACGAATGGAAAGAATGAAAATGAGGATCCCAGCAGGAATCGAACCCAAGCATTTTGCATGGCAGTCAGGTATTCTCTCACAGAGCCACGCCAAGTCTGTAAACTGCTTTGGAAAAACACCCTATGCAGGCGTAATGTCGGTGCAACGTAAACTGTGATTGTGGTGCTGGCTATCTAATTTTATAACAGAGCAATAAACGCTACATATGTACTCCTACGGTACAGGCGTCATGTCAGGTTAGCGTCTGTGGTTCCAGTGTTGGCTCCGCTTTTATAGCAGTCTAATAAACATAGCATTTTTATTTATATGATTCACCAGGCTAAATTCAAGCGTCGCTCGACCCGGATGAATACGTTAACGAAAGCTACGTATGATATTCACATGATCGCACCGTAAAATGCACTTCGTGTCGATAATGCAGACGTACGTACTCTAACGTGAGTGCTGACCTTACGTCACACCATAAGTTACCCTATAAACGCCAGTGCTGTCGACGTGCCCGGTAAGCCCACGATGTGCACACAACTTCTTCAATTACAAAAACATGTCGATCCCCCTCGTAACACTTGGCTCAAAGCCAAAAAATGCAGCATAGAACTACTCGCTGACTGCTTCGCATGATACCGATTCCCACAAGTCGTGGTATCTGCCGACGATTTTTTTTTTACCGCTCGTATTGCAGGATTTTCGACTCATGAGAAGTATAAGGCTTTAGCATTAATAATACATCGTTATAATGTACATTTTGCTAAATAATGTATCATGCAAACGTCAGATATTGGTCGATTTACGGAATCTGTCGGCACGAGATTGATGAATTAAGTTGTAGGGCTTAATGTCTTATTTTGAGAGAGAGAGAGGACCAATGAAAAGCAGAGAGGTTAATCAAGACTGAGTATGATTGGCCACCGTGTAGACATCAAAAGGAGAGAAAATCCGTTATTTTAACGCGATAGCGTTAAACAGCTCGCTTAGCAGAAATTCCAGTGTCGGTGTCGGCGTCGGTGTCGTTGGTTGCGAGCGAAAAATCATCGTCTTGTCCGTGACCGAAAAATCTAGAAATATGCAAATAAAATAAAGAATAAAAAATGGTCGGTTCGAGTCGAACCCAGGCCGTCGGCGTGGCAAGCAGGTGTTCTACCACAGAGCCACGACACTTTTTCTTCTTTTTTTCATAAATGCATAGGAATAATGCCATCAAATGTCGTCATCCATTCCAATAGAATTCATCGCTTTACAATTACATTAACACGCACACATGCAAAAAAAAACACACAATTTCGCATAGTCCAAGGAATCTTCAAAAGTCCGGTAAACAAACGCAAGCGTTCAGAAGCCCAAGCCACTGCGGAACCGGGTCAATAGTCTCAGCAACACTACGCACATTAGCTGCTTCTTCTCTAAAGACAGACCCTATCTAGGGGGTGCCTCGGCATGTCTGTCAATCATGTGGCTTCTCCATAACGAATAAAGACCTAACAACATGAATTAAATCGTACGGTGCATTATCGTTGATACTCTTTTTGGAACTGGAGGAACCTAACACCATGAGATGTAATTGGAAATTCTTTTCTGATCGTTCTCTTAATAATGTCCCAGAAATAAAATGCATCACGGCGATGAATAAAACAACGCACGATTTTTTCAATATCCCTTTTTCATGAATCCATGTCTTTACGGATAAAGTGGAGTACATATTCAGGTGTTTCACAGGATATTTGCCGGGTTTATCTGGAGTTCATCATGGGAAGCCATGAGAAGTGTGGGCTTAGTCTTGTGCATTTGTTTGTGCTACAACTGGTGAGCGCTGTGTCTGTGTGCTTCTTGTAACTTTCTGTGCTGTCTAAGCGCGCTGTTTCATGTTCAAGATGTACCAACTGGCCCGCGAACAATCATGGTGATCCGGGTATTTTTTTTTTCTTTTTCATTTAACCTTAAGGATGTCTGTCACCCGTTTCTTCTGCATGGCTATTATCCGGAACCGTCTTCCTTCTCGTCACAACTCGAGCTGCTGAAGAATCGCAATTATGGGGTTTCTCGAAAGAGATTGTCGACACGGTCCAGTTTTTGAAAGCCAGATATACGTTAGAATACTTGTACAGCGTGGACAGAACGACGCTAACCACCGCACTTGTCAACACCCTTTGCCCCGAACCTGTTTACCGACAGCAATATTTATCTAATTCTGGTCATGATGTGCCCTTCCGTGTGCGTAAAACGTGTATATTGTCGATAACGAAAACGTCGTTCTTTAAGAGCCACGCTATGCCTGAAACTGCTTCGGAAAAGGAAAAAAGCACTATACGAATGTCATATAGTCGAAGGAGTTTCCTTAACGCATGTATTATTGCCGGGCACACGCGTAAAATGGTGAGAAGCAAAAAGGTTAGCGCAGCGCGTTAATCAAATAGGAGTACTCTTTCTTTATTAGGGCGATAGACGAGTGACTGACACTTCGATCCCCGAATCTCTTAACGTAGAACGCTTCGATTAGTTCGCGAGTGGTTTTATCAGGATGCCTAGATAGAACAGTTGCGTCAACGGAAAAGGGTGAACAGCCGCACGTGGTGCAGTGCTGCGCCAAGTGGGCGCCTTCCTTTGACGCCACCGCTCTTTTGAGCTCCTGTAAACGAATATTTAAGCATCGGCCAATTTGTCCCACGTATACACGGCCACATGATAGCGGTAACAGGTACACGACGCAGGTTGCAAATGCGACAAAAGGCAAGCTGTGTTTGACATGACACCTCTTATGTTCTGGGCACTTGGCTTTGGCTGCTATCTTTCTGTCTGCTTTGCTAGATACATTGTTAAGTTAAATTTTTCTCTTTTTTTTCTCTTTTTGTTTTCTCTCCAGCCCTTCCCCCTTTTTTTATCGTTGTGATGCATGTACCCTCACAAATCAGAAGTTGAAACTAATTCTGTTTTTATATGCGAGAGAACCTGTACTACGTGCTCAATTTGTAAGCTTTATATGTGTTGCCTCTTCAATAAATTTCCAGTTGCGAGTGTGCGCCTGTTTCGTCAGTCTCCTCTTTATGTAGCTGTTTTGCATTGCGCCCCCTTTTTCGCTCTTAAGATGAATCGTTACCAACCAGCCCAAGTGGCTGTTTTGCTACAATAAACCAGTTTGTAGTTCGCGCTCAACCTCGTGCGTCCTGTATTTTTTCATTCTGTGCAGTGTCTGCGTTCACTTAGGGCACCTTTAAAGATGAAATCTTGTCTGAAGTTATGATATCTACCGAAATCACGGCATATCGGGCTTATATTAACAATGCATTTGCTTCATCAACGCCAAACACGAAATCCTGCTGAATTCTAAGTACGCATGTCACTTATCCCGTTAATCGGGTTGGCAATCGCCGGGCGGATTCTAAGGGCTGGCGTCACGGCCCTCCGAAAACGCACCACGAAAGCGCGGACAATTTAGAATTGGTCCTTTGGTGCGCCAGCGAACGCCGGTTGTGGTCCAAAGACCAAGTCAGAGTCGACAACACAAACGAAAACGAAATATATGCTCAGTTAAGGCAATACAAATAATACAAACACATGCACACTCGGCTGGCACCAGTTACAACTTCACACTATAACTCAGATGGTGTTTACACAACGGGAGCCAAACAAACAGATCACACGCTACGAATGCAATCGCATGCATTACAACTATTCAACGACAGTTAAAGTCCTGAATAAACAATGGCCTATCCAGTCCGCAATACTGGGACGGTAATCGAATGCTTCTCTTCAAGGAAACGCTCACGCCAGCTCTAGCGTTGATCGTCGTAGCCCAACCGTCGTCGTGACTTGTCACGGCTCACAGGGTGTCGTCATCCGATTCTTCCAGATCGACGATCGACAGACCGCACACCATCATAAACACGTCTTCTTGGCTAACGGAGCCACACGTAGCATAACTACACCATCACCGGGCCGACTGACTCCTTCACTACTTCACTACTTCTCGACTGACTACTCTGACTGCTCGTCGTCGCACGCTTTTATCCCTTCTACCTCGGTTTCTAGAAGCGTCGGGAGTGTTCTCCGTCGTGCAGTACAGCTAAGGCTAGAGAAAGGGCGAGAGCTTTCTCGTAGGTTCGAATCGCGGCGGCATCGCTCGGTGCTGCGTCCCCCCTTCCTTCTAGAAACATCCAGGCTTTGCCGGGCGTTGATCGTGTTGTCTGCTTCTGGCTCCAGTGGGTGAGGAGGATGCGGCGCGCCGGCGTCTTTTGATGTTTGTTTTTTTCGTCTTTCGCGCTTGTTGGGCGCGCGGCTCGCGTCGTTCTGTCTCGCAGCTGCTTGAAAGCGGCCGCGCGCGCGCTTTATAACACGCTCGTTTGTGACAACGCACAAGAGCTGTTGGCAACGCACGGGGATTAAAGTTCGCAAGCAGGCACTGCACTATAACCCCATATAGTAAGCGCATACTTAGATGTCTACTATCGACCCACACAAGCTCTCTGCAAGTGGTATATCGGCTTATAGTACATATACTAGCTGTACCGACCCGCCACGGTGGTCCAATGGTTATGTCTACGTTGACATAAAGGTCGCGGGTTCAAATCCCGGCCGCGGCGTACGCATTTTCGGTAGAGGCGAAAATCCTTGAGGCCCGTTAGATTGAAATGCACGTTAAAGAACGCCAGGTGGTCGAAATTTCCTGAGCCCTCCACTACGGCGTCCATTCATAATTATATCGTCGTTTTCGGAAGTAAAACCCCAACAATTATTATTAATATTATTATTAGCTATACCAACTCCACCTTGGCCCATATACAAAAAAAACGTTTTACGCTAGAATTGCGCTTAAAGGGGCTCCGTAGCACTTACAGAACACGGCCGGAATACGATGCCGATCGGTAGTCGAGGCTCCTGTGAACATGTGAGCGAAATAACAGGGCGCTGAAGCGCTGACTGTTGGGCCACTTGGTGCACCTTTGCGAGGTATCTGAGCGAAAAAAAAGAGCACAGGAAAAAGAAAACGTTGTAGATAGCAGAGACGCTCACTCACAGGCACTCAGGAGCGTCTGTCCTGTCGACAATGTTTTCTTCCCGTATACCGTTTCTTTTCTTCTTCTGTTTTTTTTTCGCTCAACGATTTCACAATACAGCGCTGCATGCGGCAGAGAATTAACAATTGCGTTTCAAAGACAGCTGGAAAGCGCTTGTTCTTCTCTGCGCAAATTCCCTGTGCAGAAAGATGGTTTTAAAAATTGTTTCGTCTTCTTTTAGGAAAGCAATACTCGTGATGCACGATCCTTTAGACCGCCGGTATATTGCGTTCCGGAAATATTGGAAATCATTACTTTTTCCAAGACAATAGATATTCATTAGCAGATTAGCGCGCAGCCAGCCGTGTGAATTGGGCTGATGATTCACTAATAATAATAATACAGCGCCGCATCTCTTCAGCGAAGCGGGCTCGTACGTAAAAGACACGACCGCGAGAGGACGATTCGGATAGAGCATGTGCTGAATAAGCCGCACAAATGTTGTACGTATGTACAGAGTCGTCCACATTTAAGCTGAACACCTCATTAGTATTCAAGACCTCATTGAAGCTGTTGTTTAATACATAATTTGGAAAATCATTACTGTGTTTGTCGACACCATGATTAGACGTTCTATAACGGGCATTGCACTCGTGAAGTATAAGAAATGTTCTAGTTTTACCGGTTTGAATACTAATGAGGTGTTCAGCTTAGATGTGGTCGACCCTGTACATACATGCGCACGAAGCGCTCGATTCGTAAACAGTCCCCAGACGGCGAGACAACAGCAATCAAATAAGGAGCGCGCGCCGGGCACAATGGACAGGAATTACGCTTCTATGGCAGCCCATATCCTCGCATTCCTCCTTATTTAGGCTCTTCGCGCCGTAATGTGAGCTTGCACGCGCTGTCGGAAATATGCTAGCATTTACACCGTGCTTACTCATCACCATCGTCGTCTAATCATCATCACTGAATGATCGTAAATGCATAGGCGAACTAGGATTCGCGATAGCCTCTAAAGAACTCCTAGCTACGTTATTCTGCGTGGGAAAGGGGTTAGCCGGAGGAAAATACTATTGGCAAAAGCCGTGTTATCGTGTAGCATGCGACAGGCTCTCGGACAAGCCGTTAAGGCAGGTCGTCAACGGAAGCGCCGAAACCTTTATCGCAGTCCGCGAGTATGGTGCACCGGCTCCCCGACCGCTGTCTCCACTCTACCGTTCTTTCCTTCTGCCTTCACTTTCACGTAAAGTTATGACCATGCGTGCAGGAAAGCAGCACTCGCCAGCTACCTCAGTGACGGCGGACGCCGCGAACGGACCGTACAATTACCGCGCACTACGCTCACCAAACTGTACTACGTGTAATGTTTGGCACCATTTTCACTCTCTCAAAACGTCCTCTCTCACTCACACTCTGCCTCTCCAAATCTCAATTTCCTCCTCTTTCCCTCTGGAGCTTCCCGGTCGGGAACGCGTAATTAGTTTTGCCAGGCAATTCAATTACTCGCTCGTTTCGTTGCAAGCAAGGGCATGGCGCAGTGAGCGAAGTCCGCCTCGCGTGCTTTGACCGGTGCTTCGCTCACACGCGTCGCCGCAGCAAGACGAGAATAGACCGCGAAAACGAGTGCGGACGATTTGCGCGGCGTGGCGAAACAACCGCCGGAAAGGTAAAACGGCGCGCCTGGCAACCGCCGTACGTCGTCGTGTCGACGCGTTCGCGGAAGGGAAAGCGTCCCCGGGTGGACCAAAATCTCGATACGCCCCTTCCCGTCTCCGCAACCCCTTCGGCCTCGAACCATCGCCGCCGCCGCCACCACGGTACGCTCCGGAGAGATGGAGTGCGGAGAGCTTTGGATTGCTTTGCCCGTGTTCGCTTCTCTCGTTCGGTTCCTCGCTCTTTTTATTTTCTTGTTTTGGACGATAAATCCGAAGATTCCTCTTCCCTACTCGAGGGCGTCCATCGATCGAGACGCAATTAGGCTCTGTCGTGTATGGCTGCCCTGCTGCTGCTCTCCGCTGTGCAGAAAAGTAACGGGGGGATGCATTGCCTGCTTGCCAGCGCCGCAGCTGCCGTGCCGGCTAAGCCTTATAATGATAATGCCGAGCAGCTTAGCGGCGTGGCCACGCTCCGGAAAGGTAAAACTGCGCGCCTGGCCCCGCAGTACTGAGAGCTCTTGGGATTTTTTTTTGTTTTTTTTTTCTTTTTCTAGTTCTTTTTTTGGGGGGTATACGGAACTTTGGATTGCTCTTCTAACTTTGACATTACTTAATAATGGGTTTGGTAGTCTGGTCTTGCTCACCATCTTCAGTGTGGCGTGGGAAGCACCGGTTTCTCTCTCTCTCTCTCTTTTTCCCCCGTATGTTTGTACTTCAATAGTACGTGCGGTTCGTTATGGAGGCTCACAGAGTACGCAGTTCCTTACAACCTTTTTTGCTTCTGCTTGAATGTTTTGGGTAATCATTTATAAACGGGCTGTGTACGCCTTCTAAGTAGAAGGCTTCTGGTCCTTTTCTTTTGTTTAAAATATGAAGCTGCATTTTTTCTTGATGTCATTCGCTTCGAATACGTGCTTTATATGTGTGCATGTGTGTAGAGAGGGGAGTAAGTCAGCATGAACGTGCTATGTGATCTGTGACCTTCCTAGTCTTTTCGGTACTCATTAGTCATGTGGAAATGCGAGTACATAATTATAAGAGGATTACACAGATGCTACCATGACGACGCGAAGTCTGCAGGGTGTTTCAGCTAAAAAGCACCAAGTACGAAAAAATCAAACATAGGTGATACGCTTCTCCAATTAGTGCAGTATTGTTCTGAGCCATATAGAGCACATCAGAATATTTTTTTAACACAAAAGTGTTTTATGCCGGGGTCCACCACGGCTCCACTGACGTATTTCCGTCACGGATATGACGTTGTAAAATATAAAGACTAACATATGGCAAAGAAAAAAAACTATAAGAAAAAGTTTTGTCACCGGGAGTCGAACTAACGACCTCTCGATGGCCAGCGCGCAGCGCGAAACGACTCCGCCACAGACGGCATGTTCTCAGCTCTGCTAACGGCGAGCTATTTATGTACACCATTTGCCGGTGGCGGTACAGCGTGTTTTCGTTATCACTAGCGAGATGGCGCGAAGGGCTCGAAGAGCGCGCTTTAAAAGTCATCCCCCACGCGAATTAGCGCGCGCCTCGACAGGGCGTGGTCGCTCGTGCGGGCGCTTATCTCGTGATTTCGGTGGTTTGTACGTCTTGCGCTCTGCCGGCAAGTTTCCGTGTAGAGCACGAAGGTCACCTCGCTCACTGCAGCGGCCGCTTTTGCGAAAGGAGCGCAAGGAGCGCGCTGCTCACACAGAAATAAGCTACAACTGTGACAGTTCGCGCTCATCCTGTGTATGTTCGTTCCGCGCGTCCTTTCTGCTTGAGCAGCGCATTGCAAGTTTCGAGCGGCTTGCCGTTCTTCGTGTAACATTACAATTTGATGCTGTAGCATTCATTCCTTCGCGCTTGGGGCGAAAGAATGCACAATAAAACGCTCAACTACGTCTGTGAAGACACGTTTCACTTTCATGTTATACCGATTCCCATGACAGAAAGATCAGCCACGTTTTTTTCAGTCCGCCAAGCTCGGTAATTAACAAAGATTGCTTAACGAACTTTTTAAATACTAACTCTAGAGAAAAGTTTTCGCTACAAAAGTTGTAGTGCTTGTTCAGAAACATCGAATTTTTTAAATCTCTGCTAAGATAACTCCCCTGCTTAATTTTTCCCGGCCTTTTTTTAAGTGCGCATTTTAAAAAAGTAGCACGTGACTGCCGTCTAACGCGCGGCGCTTTTAGTGGCCTCAAATGTAAGTTGAACGAATTATCAAAGGCTCCTCCACGCACGAAGGTCGATTGAGCAGGCTACCGGTGACTGCGATGGACGCTAAATGATGATATAGGCGAACCATTAAAAAAAAAAGAAAGAAAGATCTACGAAAGAGCAGCGGTCACGTGTGAGTACTTTCATCTCGGTCCTTCATCCCGATCTCACCCTCGCCCCTTCCAATGTATCTCTTTATTGGTGCGAAAAGAAAAGAAAAAATGCCTACGCTGCATCAAATGATGCCTATACGGTTTCATGTAGCATTTGCTCCGTGGCTGCCGCTTTTTCATTGAAGAATTTTGTTGTTGTTGTTGTTGTTGTTGTTGTTGTTGTTGTTGTTGTTGTTGCTGCTGCTGCTGTTGTTGTTGTTGTTGTTGTTGTTGTTGAAACGGTATGCTCAATTTGTCGCTTAACGTCCACCACAGTTCAGAATGATCGCTTCGGAAACCATATGCGCTCCCTGATTCCTATAAAATCACACGCCTTAATTTGAATTATAGATAATAGCTCTACATTATCATGAACCAGTGACACGTTGATGTTCACATTAATAATCTTAAATATGCATGCGCCGCATGTCCATATTCACAGATTCTTATACGGGGTTCTGTGTAAAGAAATCTGTACATTGATATAAGCTTATGTTACCTGTATAAGATTACGGTTAGGTTGCGCTTTATATTGGGTGAGCACACCGCAGCACTGCGTATTGTTTTAACGCAATAGCGTTAAAGAGTTCTTTTCGCATAAATTCTGGCGTCGGCGTCCTTGGCTGTGAACGAAAAATCAGCCTTGTTCGAAAGAATGAATGAACAAACTTTATTAAAGGTCCGGCAGTTTCCTCCGGGCGAAGCAGTGGGGAAGAGGGGATTAACCCCTGTCCCGTCCCACCCTCCGTCGATGATGATGGTGTCAGGTGACGGTTCGAAGTCCTTGGACCCGGGTGGCATCAGATGCAAATAAATAGCAAAAATATTAGGTTCAAGAAGGAATCTAACCCAGGTCTTCTGCGTGGCAAGCAGGTGCCCTACCACACAACCGCGCCACTGCTTGTAACTGTTTCGGGAAAAAAAAACCTTGTACAGATATCATGTAGTACGAGGAGCCTCCTTAACGCGTGCTGTATTGCAAGCGTGGCAGAAGCGTAGAATCGCACCAGTCGTCAAAACATGTGTGTTGTGAAACGATTGGTTGGTTTAAAGGCCCACCAATTACAAAGCGCACAAGCATAATTAATCATCATTAGCAGCAACAGCGTCAACAAAGTGTGCAGTTGCGCGGGTGCGCGCTTTGCCTTACGGATGCGCAGTGGGTACTTCGCCAATTCGCAAAAAGAAGAACTATGCCATAGTGGGCACTTCGCAACTCTATAGACCTTATGCAAAATCTGCTGCCATCTAGCGGCTGCCGTGCGTGCTCCGCATCTGCACACTCGGAGCGTACGTATCAACGTGTGGCGGCCGATAGGAACGGCAATGCCGACATATTTTCGTGTGCCGTGTTGCTGAGATTGAGGAAAATGGGATACTGAAAAAATGTTAGCAGGAAACTAGCTTCCATGTGTTATTAGATTTCCTCGCGGCCGACGAGAAGCGGCAGATCGTTCCGTTGCTCCGGCTACTGCTTACGACCAACGCCGTGTTTACGTTTTCCATTCTTAATATATGTGGTATGTGACAGCATCGGCACTTATCAGAGAACACTCTTTCGTGTCATGCCGGAACGAGACAGTTTTCGATTCGTGTACTTGCCGGCACAGACAAACCGGCTTCGTGTACGAGCTCCAAAGCTGCATCGTGGTTACTCGCGCATGCCTGCGCTGCTGTTGATAGCATTACTTTGTTTATTTCATTGCTATAACGATTACACGTTAAACAGGTAGCTCGTGCGCGTCATCGATTCTCAGCGAATGAACCGATTGTGCTGGAACGTGTTGTTTGTAGTTTGTTTTCGGTTGTGGAGTTTAACAAGGTAGCGTTCGGCGGGATGCTATGCGCGCGTATTGTTTCACTATGCGTATTTTTCAACCATTTCATGTGCTGTCACTGACGAATTCAGAGGGGCGGCCCGGATGGCCTGACCCCCCCCCCTACTTTCTTTTTTTTTATACCCAAGAAGAGCACATATCAGGTTCGCCCAGCTGACGCTGATCGCCCTTCGGAAAAAATGCTGTATCCACCTCTGTGTGCTATGAAATATTAACAGATGCTTTTGTGCGGCCCTTTTCGTATGAAACTAAAAAAAAAATGCTGTTCCCGCAGATGTGTTATATTCGATCGTGGGTACCCTACCGTTGGTTACGCGCTGAGGTGGTTTCGCAAGCGTTCAGTCGGTGACGCAAAACTGCCTTGCTGCAACGGGTTGAAATTGTAAGGCGCCAGTAGGCCCCGAAAGGGACGATGTGAACGCGAATATTCTTGGCGGATCGTGTTATTTACGAGGACATGTCAGAAGGCTATTCAATAAAATACTAGCTAATCGGCGCGTACTTCTTGGAGTAACTAACGCGTTTTATGTTCACTTTTCACGTGCGTGAGAAACGGACCTTACATTTTAATCGTGCGGTAGCTCTATGCAAAACATACATCGGTGACTACAGCAGCGAAATATTTATTGTTTCAGACATAACAAACAGGAGAACGTTTTATTTAAAATAAGATGCACAATACATTAGGCTGTTCCTTATGAAATACGCTTTGAAGTGGGACAACAGCACTTTCTTACCGTCATCGCTGTGCCCAGCCGCGTCGCGCGCTAATGCCTCCTCCCACCAATAATGCACTACATGCATGGTATTCCGATAGCTAACAACGCTTCATTCGCTGCACTATAAACAGACAAAATTTATAACCAAGCGCAAAGCTTCATTCTCAACGAAGACAGGCTTACACGTGACTCGGTGACAAACATGTCCTTTCTTCTTGTTGCGACGCAGTTCTTGACACGTAATAATTGCCAACGTAAAAATTCGGAAATGCCGGTAACGTGTGCAGGGCTCGTCTGACGTTTTTATGCCCCGGTTGCCGACTATCAACTAAGGTACACACAAGAAGTTATAGCAGCGATAGCAATACGATTCGGACACAAGCCTCCAACATGGCGCCGAATCGGTAGTTTCGTCAAACCTCCGACAGAGGGCAGCAATTTTGCATAAGGTCTATACTCGCAGTAGGCATTCTAGGATAGTCTAAAACGGCCGACGTTACGCGCACAGGCGTCCCTTTCCTTGCGGCACGGCGTCCACCGAGAAGTGAAGGCAGGCTAGCTATTGAGAAAAGGCTATGCTTATGGAGCCTGATTACGCTGTCGCGTTCTACTCTTGGAGGCGAAGCTCAAGCGTCCTCCAATTTTTTCAAGATGAAAACTATGCTGTAAAGTGAAAATGGGAATGAAAGAAGTTAAATATTTTTTAAAAGATGAGTCTAATAGCAAACGGAGTCAGGCGTACTCCTTTTGCTGACGAACATTGTCATTCTGAAGTGCAGCTCTTCTTTGAAGAGGCGACGATGGTTTGGGAGGTCCCACGGCTGCCATTAACGGCCACTTTCTGGCGCCCAGCAATCGACGCCCAGATATAGCGGTAGTCCTTGAAAGCAACGAACAAGTACACCCCTTGTAGTCCGACGAGAAAGTTCACTACGACGTCAATCTCGGCAAAAGGCACGAACGTGCCCAGGAAGGCGACCATCCACGCGGCTCCCATGATGAGCGCGAGGCGGCAGAACAGCGCCATGCGGGTTCGGTGTCGCTTACGCTCGCAGTCCGCGCTGGCGTTCACGTCTTGACCCTCTCGGACGCCCGCAGCGCCGGACGCGATGTCGCGGATGTAGAAGACGGTCTTCAGGTACACGAAGAGAGAGAAGAGCGTGAGCGTTGCCATGGGAACCAAGAAGTACAACACTAAACCCCAAAGGGTGCCGATCCAGCAAGTGACGGTTCCGTATCTGGGCGATACTTCGGAATCCGGAGTCAGGCAGTGCACCAGAAGAGCCGAGGCGACGACAACTAACGGTAGGCTCCAGGACAGCGTGGTGTAGAGAGCGAGAGTCCGGTCGCGAGCCGACGAGAGCTTAGCGGAAGTGATGTTGCTGCAGATGTCGTAAGACAGTACGCCGGTCCAGCAGAAGGTCGATAGGAAGCCGTAGTGGACGAGTACGGCAACAACCATGCACTCCACCCCATGTACGTCGACGAAGCTTGTGAACAAGTACAGCAGCTGCGTGATCATCAGCGTGACCGAAAGACACAGAGTACACTTGGACGAGAAGCTTCGGGATCCCTTGTAAGCACAGAAGACGACGACCTTGAGCGCGAGGCAGCATACGGACACGGACATGCAGATGACCGTTACGTAGTTGTAGACATTGAAGTACGCGTTGGGTGATGCGTCGGCATTGTGACCACCGACAGGGTGAGTAGGTATCGTTCCGTTCGTGAGTCTGTTTCCGCGGCGTAGCATTAGGAGGTCTTTTTTCTTCAGGTTCGGGGCCTCCCTGATGTAGCAGTGACCGTCGTGCTCGGCGTAGCACGTCGGAGTACTAACCACGGGCTTGAATATGGCTGCCAGGTTTGGAGGGTGGGCAGAAGCTGGTCTCTTTTGTCCGGTGGGGCGCCAGCGCTTGGGTACTGTGAAGTTGGACACCTGCCTCGTTTGGCTGCAAGACAGTCGGGACACGTTGGCGCCGTTGCACGTGGCACAGTACACATTCCGATAGGTGGGATAGCGTGGATTTTCCGCGTCGCTGATGGGTGCGTAGTAGGTCTTGCACGTGCCCGAGATGTGCTCGCCGACATGTTGATCGCACGCGTCATCGGGTTTGTCCGAGACGCATGGTCTCAGGTACAGCTCGGGATCGCCGCTTACAACTTGGGGCAGGAGTGCACGGACAGGTTTTCTTGATCCCATCGATATGGCGTCCCAGAAGGTGGCGTTCGCGACATCGTTGTTGCAGAGCGCGCAGAAGCCATTTCTGGAACGATGCAGTCAAATTACGTGAAGTGAGAACCTTGCATGAAATGTTAAAGGGATGAGGGAAAAAATTACACTAATAAGTTACAGCTTACCAACAAACGTTCCAACAAATAAAAGTAGGTGTGAAAATGTTGCCTGGAAATGACACCTCCCTCTCAAAGCACGCGCTTGGCCTTCTGATATACTTAACCGCGGTCAGTTTCTGAATATAGGATTGCGGAGCAGTGTTGTCAGGTTGTACATGCTCGTAATGTCAAAATAAGGAGGCACAAACGCAACGAAAAGCAGATGTTGAAACTTCAAGTTTTCTTGAATTAATTATATCATGATAAAGAAGCATTAACACTCGCTCAATTTGACATGAACACGTAATTTTTACTCGGTGCTTAGTGGCGTTCCATGCAACATACAGTTCATTACTGGAAACAGCACTAAAAAAAAACGAGACAAGAACACGCACGACCAAGCGCTGTCCGTTCAATTCTTACCCCGTTGTTTTCTCGCACCTTTTCCAGTAATCAAACCGTACCAAATGGCTCAATCTCAGAATAACAGAGAGCTAAGCTAGTTGGTAAGTATTCATTCTAAAAAGACAGGGCGTGCAAACACGGACACAAGAAAGAAGTCAGGACATCACACCGCGGCATTTGTGGTGTCCTGACTTCTTTCTTGTGTCCGTGTTTGCACGCGCTGTCTTTTTAGAATGGCTCAATCTCAGACCCTTTTATGCAGTTCAAGTGTGTTATATATGCCTTATGAAAGGGAGACTTACATATACATGAGCCAATAAGCCTCTAAAGTGCGTTCCGAGTTAGGGAGCTTCTTGAAGGACATAATAAGAAGATTACTCAGTCACCGAGACGTTCAAGTGTTCGTGCACAACAGTGTCGCCTTCTTCTGTGCGGACTAGCGCAGAAGAAACGACAGAGAAGCGCTAATGCGACAGTGTCCAGAGAATCTACGTAAGCAATCTTGCCTCCACGGGATGTTCTCCTCCCCATCAACAGTGAATATCAGGAGAAAAAAGCGAAAGAAGAAGCTCAAGCACGGAGTCCAGTGCGAAGTGAGGGCAGATATCCTGGCTCACCTGTAAGTGACGTGATTGATGCTTGTCGCCGGTATGTGATGGAAGGTCTCGTTAAACGAGTGCCCGTTCTCGCACGCCGTCCTCACCTCGTCTTGCGGCCATGATGGCAGGCATCCAACTACCATGGAAACGTGCTTTATCAGCCGAGTTGAGACTTGAACCGGTACGCAGGAGATCTCCGGAAATTCGGTCTCGTCCTCCGGTAAGAACTCCACGTCCCAGCAGCAGTCCCTGTACACTCTGCAGTTTGGCGCGCACGAACAGGTGACAACGTATGTCCCGGGCTCGCAGCTCAATAGGTCGTTAGAGCATCCGTGCAAGTTGGCCGGGCACCGCATCAACGACTCGAATGCGACGTCCTCAATGTCCTCGTAGGTGCCTCTGGACACCGTCCAAGGCAAGGTGGCGTTGCACTCTTCCGCGACTACTCCACCGGGCTTCAAAAGTGTCGCTGACAGTGCGCAAAGCAACCGAGCAATCGACGTGGAGCAACGCCTCATACTTCATCAAGCGGTGTCCTCCACCATCACTCGTCTCACCTGAAAAAAAACATGGCAGATCCAAAGTGTTACACGTTAGCCTTTAGTGTAAGAAGCTCCGTCTCCTTTTATAAATTGCCCTTATCCCGAAGTGTTCGAGAATGAAGTAAGTGCACTAATACGGTGCAATCTTTTATCGATCCATTCGTATTAAGAAACGGTCTACGAAGGTATTTTATCTCAATAATCCGAAGAGGAAGAGTGTCATAACGAAAGTAAGATAAGTTCTTGGCAGCGTATTTCAGTCATGAGCTTAGCTAGACATGGGCCTTCACTATTAAATATACGTGAAAAAGAATGCACAATCAACGTCAAAAGTTTATGGACCACGAGAAACGAGAAAAAGCTTAGCATTCCCGCTGCCTCGGCAGGCAGTCTTGAATTTACATTTCCGGCCAGTTCTAAAACACGGTAAATGAATGTACTGTCCACTACAACCGAATACAGTTTCAAATTCCTGAAAAATTCACAGTTTTCTCAGACCTAGTGGTTTCTAAATTTTCGACGCCGACTACACATCGGGAGCGTTATTAGTTTATAACATATGACACAAACCGCTTAGTACACATGACATCGACGTACAAAAAGAAAACACTTCCTTCTCCCAGTATAAGCATGGACGGACCACTCGATAAAGGCCACCACTTCGACCACACGAGCATCAACTACTTCGAGATCTAACAGCTCGAATCGATTAAGAACAAATTAGCACTGTAGTCATGATCTTCTTAGCATAGAACTTCACCGTCGACTCCACGACGGCTCCATGCATGCTCAGTGTGGGCATGAAATTTCTTGCTGTTGATGGAAAAACTCCCGTCAACCAGCCCACTTAATTCGTGTTATAGATGACACGCTGACGCATAAACTTCACTCAAGGAACGATTCAAGGCAGCTCCGGCGCTAACTTGACTATCTCAAGTAAAACGCTCGAGATTTCCTCCAGTCGATGAGCGTTTCGAGTGAAGGGCGATTTGTGAATGGCAAAACAGCCCTCGAGGAGCGTTTCGAGTGAAGGTTGGACTCTTAGTCAGCTGAAAATTTCTACAGCCCCGTGCAAGTATACGCTAAGGCTTACCTAGTTCTGTCGTAACTTTCGCAGCTCGACATACGAACAATACTGTTCTGGGCGACGTCACTACTGACAGACTTCGATTGCCGCGTAAGATAACGTTGCTCTCAATAAGAAACACCGCTCACCTTTGGACTATGTCATGGTGGGTAGTGGTTGCCCGTATGTCGCTGTTCTCCCTTTTCATACGAAAAGAATAAACGCAAATGCGAAACGATACCGCGGCACCAGATACTCGATGTATACATTTAGCGGCCAGCTTCAAAGACTACGTTCATTTCCGGATATCATGTCAGCGACCAACTTAGAGAGCTTTTCCGCCAAAGGTGCTACGTTGACACGCGCGAGGTCTGCTTTTAGTAAGCCGATGCTATCTCGTGTTTGCGCGACCTGGAAATTGCGTACTCTGGCTTTTTCTGCCTTCTTTTGTAGTACAGTCCCTGAAGCCCTCTAGAGCTGTGTATAATAGCAAGCTAGATACGGCTCACTCCCTCTTTCTCTCCTTCTTTCCCTCTGAAACTGGTGTGTTTCGTCGAATGGCCAACCAATGCCGACTGCACAAAGATTAGAGGACTTTCCCGAGCCCGGTACCCAAGTGGGACCCAAACGCGACGCAGAAGTGTATTCGCATGTCGTCCTTGACACGGAGGATACAGGATGCGTGAAAATCGGCCCTGATAATCACGATTTAGGGTGCGGAGGAGAAGTGATTCACTAACGATAAAGCAATTGACGTGCGTGAAAATACACGCTCAGTGAAACGCACTGGTATTTTCCCACACTATTTGTTTCCCTACGTGAAGCATTTCTTTGCCTGATCGGTATCTCGATCGCAGGAGACCTTTTTGTGAATGTAAATGTTATCACTAGCCTATTCTATAAAAAGCAAAGCGAGTAAGCGCTCCGATGTTCTGCGTAATTAGGCGGTATATCACGGCTTCAAATATCAGCATCATACAGATGCATGTATGCATGTAGAGCATCGGACGCGTTATTCGAAGGTCGCAGGTTCGGTCCCTGCCGGTGGCAATTTATCTTTTCGTCCACTTTACTTTCTTCAAACTTATATCCGAATTATTACACATAACATCTCCTATACTTTCTTTGGTATTATTGTCTGTTAGTTCTCATTAGTATTGTGTCTAACAAAGAAAAACGAGCCCTTAAAAGCCATCTTCTTTCCTTCATACAGATGCATAGTTATTCGTAAAGCATACAGAGTTCCTATATAATAGAAGGTCACATGATATTGACTGCGTATTGATCTTTCTTTACTTAGGGTGTGCGTGCTTTATCTTAGTATGATCCACTGGGTATGTACCCATGCCTATGTGCCCATTGTTGACGAATCTCCCAGGCGTCCGCCTACAGACGGACGCCTGGGAGAGAGAGAGAAGTGATGTATAAAGCGGTTAGCATAGGTCCAGCAGAGGTATTTACGGTTGTTTATATCCCACACGGTACAGAGGGGGTAGAGATTGGAATAAAAGGGAGCACAAATGAAGTAAACCGCCTAAGCAATCCCGCAGCACCAGGCAGCCTTATCAAAGTTTGTATGTAGACCCATAGACGTCGGAAACTTGACGTACGGTTCTCCGCGATGCAAGGCGCACCATAGGGGCCCCGACGTTTCCATAAGCGTT